>NC_046664.1:29579206-29584581 GCF_010883055.1 Belonocnema kinseyi
TTTCCCCTTTCCTCTTGAGTTCACGTTAGTCATCAAATGCTCAATTTAAGTTGCAAATTTGATTTTTTAATTCCTTGTGGGGTATTCACAGGAGTCTGGCTTTCAGCACTAAACTCTTTGATGGTCTTTCTTTACAATAATTGCAGATCGCGTTTATATCCTCGGTGGGATGTAAGGAACAGGTAATCCGGGTAATTTATTTTGCTAATTCATTGAAATTTTAAAAGTCAGGCACATTGGAACCGAAATGTTCTGACTATAATCGGCAAATATAGTTAAGCTAGCACGTAAAGTTCTTACTCCTGAAAGTTCAATAGACGAAAGAACATGGGTACGGAATTCAATGTTTTTTTGGAGGTTTCACTAAATCCCGGGCCAGCGCGCCCGTGGAGTCCCCAGAAACTAAACGTGAAGTGAACCTACCGATTCTTGCTACGAAAAGTTTCAGAACCCTATTTGTCTTCTTAAGTCAGCCAAGTTTCGTACATGTGCAGTAGATGGTTTCTACTACCGCGCCTCTCATGGAGTCCCCGGTAAGCTCATTTTACCTCTGCTAAATCAACGTGATAAGTGCGAGAAAAAATATGGTAGACTGCCGTAAACATGCGAAACAATGCGAGCGCTAATATAATGGAAAGAAAGATATTCGTGATTGATGTCGTTCAACATGGCGGTATAAATATCCTTGTCCATGTCAACTACATAATGTAACCGTACGACACGTCTATAAAGAATGCAACCGCCCTAACTTTAACATATAGACACGGGACTATACAACCTCAACAAATACCACTGCTAATCTCCTTTACGTATTAAGCAGTCACACTGTCAAATCAATCTACGAAGTACGAACCGCTTTGTCTATGCAGTATCATTGTGATCAAAGAAACACTCTGAATAAATCGTGTACGATTATATCACCGCAAAATAGATAACGTAATATTGAGCATTGAACGAAAGTCCCTTCGGCTGAGACTTTCAGTCATCATATAAGTCATTTTCCGGATAAATTTCTCTGGTTTAAAGATCGTGAAAAAGTACTCATGAGTGGATTCGGTGGCTGTTTAGAACCGTGTATCACTTGACTAGTGAACAGTGCTTGTGCATTATTTTCACTACATTAATTGATTTACTTTCAAGGGAATTATACAAATATCCAGTAGAGTTCTGTCGCTGCTCTACGACATATCGGGGACAAAATCGAGAAGACAAAAGCTCTTGCCCTTTCAGAATTAGAAACCAAATTTGTCAGTTTTAATTTATGTATTTTTCTATCTTCCTTTTTTGTCTTAATATTAAACTATCTATTATCCTAACTACAGGGTTGGCCATATTCGACGAAAAGGTTTGGCAACACTGTAACTTTTGACAGAGATGGCAGGTTGAGTAATGACGTAGCGCGTTTGAAGCATCAGTCTAAGGAGATTTTTGCCATGGAGCAGTACACTCCACGCGAACGCTCTCAGAGTGTTGAAATTTACATTTAACAAAACAAGTCAATTGTGAAAACTCAACGTGCATGGAATGTTCAGAACACTGGCCCGTACAAGTGCGATATTTTCATCCGATCGCCTTGGTCGTTTTTTATTTGGACGCTTGGGATTAGTAAGTGCCTCACCCGAATAAAAATCTTTCATACAAACGATACAATGTAGTCACAGAAGGCGCAGTTTTCACTTTATTTATTTTTCTCCATGCACGTTGAGTTTTCACAATTGACTTGTTTTGTTGAATGTAAATTTCAATAATCTGAGAGCGTTCGCGTGGAGTGTACTGCTCCATGGCAAAAATCTCCTTAGACTGATGCTTCAAACGCGCTACGTCATTACTCAACCTGCCATCTCTGTCAAAAGTTACAGTGTTGCCAAACCTTTTCGTCGAATATGGCCAACCCTTTACATCTCATTTATTTTGAACACTTTATTGACTCAATCCCCATAGGATTGTTAGTGACTACGAACCCGCTAACAAATAATTGGTGAGGTCTTACCAGCATTACATAATCAGTAACACTGGGCTCTCTCTCTCTTTCACACATTTTCCAAACTATCCTCGCATTTTACTCGAGACTTGACAATATTTAACATATCTTTAATAACCTAAAAAAAATTTCATAATTGAAAAATTATTAGAAATTTCTTTTATTTATAATATGCCACCCTGAAATATTTTATAAATTTTACTGATGCGATCTTGTATTCTATAATTTTTATTTAATTTTTAATTATCAATACAATATCTCAAAGTAATTCGACTTTTAATTGAAGTTTTTTCAAAAACAAATCTCTTAAAATTTTGGATTTTAAGATTCTAAGAATGAATAATATTTCTAAATGAAATATCCGAAAATGAACGATTTAAAATGAAAAAGTTATAAATTGTTTTAAATTGGTACAATTTTAAAAAGTATAGCCAAGAATTCGAAAATCTGTCATTTAAAACAATTTTCATTTGCTTCAAATAATTGAAATTTTCGTGGATTTGTATATGAAAAAAGTTCTCATATCAAAATTCTTGGTAATTAAATTGTACTTAATTTTTAACGTGTTTTTTAGAATAATTCAATAGTAAAGTTTCATAATTAAAATTTTGTACAAATACATTTATTTTTTAGTTTTAGAAATGTCGTCTCATCAATTAAAAAATTGAATTATAATTCAAAGCACTTTCTGTGTTTTTAATTTTTTCTTCCTTTTTGGTTAATAATAAAGCATATGCAAGAAAAAATATATATAACAATATTTTTGGGTCGCTCCTGAGGGACTTGTTTTCACAGAAAAATAATATTTTTCCGGTGAGGGCAAATCTTAAAACAACATTATACAGAAAATGAAAAAAAATTTGGAATGCTTATAATAATTGTTTTTTAAGAATTTCAAAATAATTTTAATGTGTATTAAAAACTTCTAAGTAAGTGGAAGAGATGATCCGGGTATGGTTTTAAACAAATTTTCGTCACATATATTCTTAAGCATGCATAATTATAAAAAAAATTCATGATATAAAAGTATCCATTTTAATAAGTCTTATCTTTGGTTGTCTACATAATTTTGCATTGCGATCTGCCGTTTTCGGCCAAAATTTATTTCTGCTTCCACGTGGTTCATTTTAAACCCAAAGTGAATATTAAAATTCAAAATGAAAATTGAGGTGAAATTCAAAATTAATTTTTTTTTAAACCCCCCTGATGTATATAGTGAATTCTGTTTCAAAATATGCAGAGAAGAATTGAAAAAATGAAGCATAAAAAATTAGATTTTCAATTTGTTAGTATAGTTTTAGAAAATATTTTCAAAAATGTATTAATTTTTATCGTATAAAAAATACCTGTCCTTCTTCTACGTCGTAGAATCTTTGAACAAGTTGAATGCAGGTAGATTTTCCACAACCAGAATGTCCAACTATTGCCACAGTTTCTCCTTTATTAATTGTAAAACTCAATTTGTTGAGTACCTGAAATAACCAGCATTCATATAGTACTAAAAAATTACTAGAAACTAAACTAATGAAGAAAAATCACTATTAAATGACTTGATAAATAATTATTCAATTTATTTAATAAATAAAATTAATAAATTATATCTTACCTTAACCAGAGGTCTCGAAGGATATCTAAACGTAACATTCTTGAATTCAATTGTTCCCTGAAAATCCCTTGGTTTTAATCCAACGGAAGATGAGCTGTCAATAATTGATTTTCGTTTAATAACAGAAAAAATGTTTACAGCTGCAGCTCTTGAAATAGTCAATGTGTCGATAAATGTAACAGCAATGCTCATATTTACTGTTGCCATCATTATACTGAAAAAGATCTTACCAAAAAAAAAAGTTAATCAAATTATTAATATTCGCAAATAATATTTTACTATAACAAAAATAATGCTTATACCGTAGCCATCGATCCAATCAATTCAATTTGCATCTTAAGAGGACGATTTCTCTCATCCAGAATTAAATTGACACCGTACCAAAATGCAACAGAATAGGTTGCATAGATGAAGAACCAAAGTAGACCAAATCCGAGGCCGGATAAAAAACTTTTTTCAATATTGCTCTTGTACGTTTTCAATAAATTTTTTGTATACCTAAAAAACTCCTCCTTTTCCCCGCCAAAAGCAAAAACTGTACGTATTGCGCACAAAGCTTCTTCCGCTATAGACCCAGCCACTGCATAAATTTCGATTTCCTTCTGTGCTATTTTGGATGTGGCCTAAATCATTAACAAATTATTCAGAACTTAACAAAATATTTATAATTGTGTAAAATTTTTTATTTTAATCCTGAATTCGAGTTTAATTTAAAAGAATATTCCAGCCTTAATTACCCTCGCTATTTTGTAAATTATTGTAAGTATAACAGGGAATGGAGCTATACAAACGAGAGAGAGTTTCCATCCACTGTAAAAAGCAACTACTATGCAACCAAAAACTGCGCAGGAATTGTGAAGGAACATAACAAACTTTTCTCCAATACCATCTTCATATTTTATTATGTCCCTGAAATCCAAAATACAATTGTCATTTTATAATAAAGAAGGCTATGAAATTAAATTTGTTTAATTAAGGGGTCGTGCATCTAATATATCATACGTTTATCTTTTGAATACATTCTTGTATCTCTTTTCCATTCAAATCAATTTTATTCTCACCCTTACTTAAACAAAGGAAAATTGTGGGGCGCATTATTTACATGACCCCTAAATTAAAAATTTATGATTAAAAACCAAATTTATCATGATAAAAATTACCAAACGTAGTTTCATTAAAAAAATTTTCAAATTATGGTAATACTATAAAAAATTGTGCAGCGCGCAGTTATCCGGCAAATTTTAAGTTCGAAATTCTTCTCTTTTTTTTCCTCATGTCAACTTCCACTATCTCTTAATCTTATTTTTTAGATTACCTAATCCTTACTTATTTCTTTGATCATCAGATTCTCTATTTCTCCATATATTCATTTATCTGTTGACATTCCACCCCCCCCCCCCAAATTCCTACAATTACTAGGAATTTTCACTTTTCTCTAGAGAACTTTGATGAATAAACAAATTTTCCTTTATATTCAAGGAATTTTACAATTTTAAAAGATTTCAGTCGATTTTAAAAGAATTTAAACCAATTTTCAGAGAACTTTAGAGAATAAAGTAAATGTCATTATCAACGATTTTTGCGAATTTCTACAATTCTAAAGGAAATAATTGAACTTACAATAATAACAATATACAATATTTCTTCGTAAAGTAATTTTGAAATTTTCGATGAAAGTGACTTCCGGTCCTTCCGTCGATCTCAGGTTTTTATATTAATCAATTTATAAATTTTTTCAAATATTACATATTATTATTAATGTACTAAAATAATTATTAGCAATGCATT
>NC_046664.1:29584681-29607386 GCF_010883055.1 Belonocnema kinseyi
TGAAAATCTAGTGACTTTAAAAATTCAAGAAGATGTTGTACGCGACTCGCATAGAGGGAGACTTTTTAAATATTAGTTAAAATAACTCTTTATCATATGACGTTTATTCATTCAGTGGGCCAACATTTTAGAAATTAGACATTCGAATTCCAAAGATACGAGCTCCAAAGATACGAGTGCTCCACAGATGCGAGCGTCCCAGCTATGCTCTCACGCATTTCCCCCGAAATCTAAACGACGAAGGAGTGGGGGCACCTTCGAAGTATGCCCATTAGGGTGGTCCAAAAAATCGACTTTCGAATAAAGGGCATGGAACCCCCTTCCCTTTTGTGAGGCAGCTTGAAAAAAATTCCCTCCAAGTTTAAGCCAAATCGGTTGATATTAAGACGTGCCGCAAAGGCCCTGAAAATCAAATAATTTTTTTTGTACTCACTCATTGAGATACTAGTACTTTATTTTATAATAAATGTTATTTGTTTAAACATTTTTGTTCAAAAACAAAATTTTGAAATTTCTGTTTGCAATTATTGTGGTAATTTTTCATTGTTGAGAGCAAAATTTTTTGTTTAAATTTCCAGTGACGTTCATAAATTACAGAAATTTTAAATTCCTTTAAGAATACTAACAGCTAATCTGCGAGAGCAACATAAACAAAACAAAAATTAACTATGACCTTTCAGAAGACAAACGAGGGTGATTTAAAGGAAAAAATTATGAAAGTAATTACAGAACGACAAAATTGAATGTAATTTTTATAGAATTAAGTCTTACTAAAAAAAGAAACTTTTCGTAACCAATGTAAAACATTTTATGAAAAAATATTAGTTATTTAAAGCATTTGTTTGACGTTTAAATATTTAATAATGAGCGATATACTTAATTGAAATGAGAAAAAAATCAGATTTTTGAATCATAATTTCCAATAAAATGTTTCATTAATGTTTAATACATTTATTAAACAATACGATAATGGTTCAGACAAAAGATTTTGCTCTTTACAATGACAAATTAAGACAATAATTGCAGAAAAACAGAAATTTCAAACATTTATTTTCGAAAAAAATTGTTTAAACAAACAAAATTTATTTAAACAAATAAGAATTTATTATGAAATAAGGTACTAGTATCTAAATGGCGTAGATATTTAATAATAAGCAGCATTGCTAACTAAATTAAAAAAAACTAAAGTTTTAAACCTCTGTTTCAGAAAAAGTTACAATTAAATAATCATAAATTGTTTAAACAAATACTAAATGCTTCAAACAAAGATCATTATTCCTAAAAATGACCAATTGTCCAATCAAACATAAAAAATATTCCTTTTAATGAGTATGTGCAAGAAAAAATTATTTAGACAAAAATAAATAGTTTAAACAATTATTAGTTAGTTGAAAAATACTTAAAACCATTCCACTTGACAAACGAAAATAATTTATGAGAAAAAGGAAAAAACAGAACATTTATGTGACAATTTTGGGCAAAAATGCTAATTTCAGTTTTTTGGGGCATTTTTGGGGCTCCACAAGGGGGGAGGGCATCAAAATTTGAAGTCATTTAATGGAAATGATTGATTAGAGACTCACCAACCAATTCTTAATATCTCCCGCAATCTAAGTTTAAATCCAGAAACCTGAATCCAATTTTCCGAAAACCAAAATTTCCCCATGTTAATCTAATGGGATTTTCAGGTCCTTTGCGGCACTTCTTAATAGTAACCGATTTAGATCCACTCTAATGCCCATGTCAGGATATAAAAAGGTAGTCTTCCTAGCACGCCGACAGAGTAGCAGAAGCGGGAGCAAATGCGATTTCATCAAAAATTACCACAGAAAAATCTTCGGCCTCGCACCCACGGTTATTTCTGCAGGTGACTTCAACGCCAAACATTTAGCTTGAAGTAGTAGAATGACGAGCAATATAAAAAACAACTTTGAGTTTATAATTGACAAGAATCTGTCTCTGCACTAGATTCGTATACCATTCTTTCATATGTTTCTAAGCATAAATCGTGCATCATTTTGAACCCAAAACATCATTTTAAAAGCATAGCGGCAGTCACTGAAACTTAGTAGTCGGAAAACAATAGATCAAAGACAGCTCTATCAGGAGGATGACAAAGGCTCTCAACAAGCCTCAAAATAATATTCGCCCTCTTACAAACAACCCGATCAAATATTTGCACTTTCCCCCGTTATGCTCCCAAAGTTTTTCATAAAAAACTTCCGCTATCATGTATCACTCTCCACGCCAGTATCTTGAATGTTTGTATTCAAATAAGCTAGTTTTCAACATCATGGCAAATAGCTCACATTTTAATTTTTCAGAAAAAAGCCAAGGATCTATATCATCCAACCAGCTACAGTTCCACTAGTCTTGTTAGTAAAATAAGAAAAATTGTTGAAAAAATAATACTTGCTTAAATTATCACCTCGAGGAAAACAGCAGCCTCAAACCCCAACAATACGGTTTTAGAAAAGGTTACTTTACCCAGTACATCATGCTCGAGCTTCCCGAAGCCATTAGCTTAAATTTTAATAAAAAAAAAACATTTTAAAGTTGTATTCCTCGACGTAGAAAAAGATTTTGATAGGGTCTAGCAAAGTGTAATTTTTGTGCTAGAATTTGATTTTAATGAAAATAAAATAAAATTGACAATGTTATTCGGATTAGGGATTTTAACTTCGTTAAATATACGATAAAAAAATAAAATCGAAACACAGTAAAAATAAAATGAAATTGCAAAAAACATAACTTTTGCCAAACATCTGCGTAGTTCAAAGTTTTCTGCTGTTTAAAATACGGGAAATCTCTAGATATTATCATATTTTAATGAATGAGCACCCATTTGGTTAATTATGCAAATATCACAAATTTTCACGCCCAAACAATTGTAAAGTCAATCTGTACAAAATTTAGACATTTTTTTAAATATGTCTGATAAAAAAATAACTGCAACTCACCCAAATTAACTTTCCCAATTTTGTGTACAATTTTGAATTTGATATTTTTTGTTGCTTCAATTTTTTTCCGAATGAAATATATCTTTTTTGAGCCTAGCTTCATATAGGATTGTCTTTTTTTAATCAAAGCATAAGTTCCAAGAAAAAGATATGCTTCAAAATGAAAAAAATTAAAATCTCAAAAAACAAACTTTTGCCAAACATCTGTGTAGTTCAAATTTGTGTGCAGTCTAAAATACGTGAAATCTCAAGATCTTATCGGATTTCAACGAATAAGATCTCATTTTTTCATTATGCAGTTATCAAAACTTTTCACGCCGAAAAAATGGTAAAAGTTAATCTGTATGAAAGCCATGGACATTTTATCAAATATGTTTGATAAACAAATAACGGCAACCCATACAAATTAATTTTTCTATTTTTTTTCAGAAATGCAGTTTTGGATAACTGAGTAGTGCACAAAATGAGCCCGGGTTCATTAAGATCATATAATATGAGGGGATTTTTCATATCTTAAATTGTGTATAATTTTGACTTCAAAAGATTATTATTGCTAAAAATTGATATTTTTTCACTTGAATTTTTTTTCTAATGAAATATAAACCTTTCTTCAGCTTATGTTTTGATTTAGAGTTATACAGCTATATGAGGTAATCAATAATTATGCTTCATATAGTTCCTTCAACGACGCCCATAACTCATTGAGAAAAAAAGCAAGCTCTTGATGAAAACTAAATGGACATCATCACTTTTACAAGGTTTAATGTTAAAAATTTGAAGAGTCATTGTGTATTAATTACTTTATTTATTTTGATAAATAAAAAAGAGCATTTAATTAATATACGCTAAAGTATCATATCATAATTTTTTAGTAACTACTTCAAATTATTTGAAATGTATAATCTTTTTGCTAGTCTTTATTTATAAGTTTGAAATATTTATGATTTATTGGTTTATAGAAAAAAATTAAGTATATGGTTTATAGTTTATAGAAAAAAATGTATTTATACCAACTATAATGAGTATTCATACGTGGAACACTAGACTAGATGTACTATATTTTAATTCGTTAAAACTGAAGATAATTATATGTAAGGAAGATTGTGATTTATTGTAAACAATCGAGACTTTTATAAGAGAATATGTAATGAACATTATGATTTGCTGTAACCAATAGAGACTTTCGTAAGAAATTGAAATTCGAAGTTTTCATTTCAATAACGAGTGGATTCGTCGATCTCCAGGATTTTAATTTATCTGTATTTACACAAGTGTTGATAGTATGGAAAATTGCGATAATAGAGACATTACTGACTCTATATTGCTGGAATATCTGAATACTTTGAACCCCCTACTATTGCACCGTATAAATTACGCTTAAGAAATAATTCCATTGTAATGCTGATACGAAACTTAAGTATCAATGCAGGTTTATGCAACGGAAGTCGATTACAAATACTTGAACTTGCGAACAATCTTTTAAGATGTCGTATCTTAACAAGGGACAAATCAGGAGATATTGTGTTCATGCATCGCACTTCATTATGTTGTAAAGACGTTTACCCTTTTATAGTGAGGTGGTGACAGTTTCCAATCAAATTAGCATTTGCGATGACAATTAATAAAAGCCAAGGACAAACTTTTGAAATAATTGGAGTAGATGTTTGTAAAGATGTAGTCAATCATACTTTACTATAAAACAATTTTAGATTAAGTAGGTTTTCATTTACAATTTACAATTAAAAAAAGAAAAATATTGCTCAGTTGTGGAGAACATGAACACATACATCTGGGCACCATTATCTTTTTGGACAATTATTAATAAAATCATACGTAAACTAATTTGCTCTTACTGCAAACTTTCACATGCCCTCGAATTACTTACCGCAAAATAAATTTTCAAATATGAAACACGCCCGCTCAAGCGCGCGATCGGTCTTATATAATAGAAAAACTTTATAGAATACTAAGGGGGTGAACTACATAAACGTCTTAATTGGGAGTAGCATATCCAGAAAACTAAAGGGAAAGTCTTTGGGGTCATAAAATACAACTGCACAGTCTGATGAAGTGCATCAAAAAACAATATAAAACACGTTCAGATAATTCAAAATAAATTTCTCAGACGTAATACCAAAACCCCAGATAAAGCAAGAATTCTTTCCTCCGCAGAGAATTTCAATTACCATACATTTCTTAGTATACCAAAGAAATCTCCATTAAATTTTATTAATCTGCAACATTATCATTTTTCGAACACATTTCTTAGAGATTTTTCTCGATGTCGGGCCAACCTACCACCCCTGACCTAGATGTAACCTTAATTTTCGACATCACTAACACCTTTCCCCTCTTCTTCTTCACTTTTCTTACATAAAATAATTAATCAGATGTTGTGTGGTTTTTCCGCTTGCGGGCTTTTTTCCTACCCATATAAAACGCCAATTTAACTTCCCGCGATCTTAAATTTTACTTAAATTGTGAATATATAGATGCCTCTTTCGGCAAAGCATAACCACTTCTTCCAGTTTGATTATTTTTCGGGGAGAACATAAATCGAGAATGCATCACTGGCGCGACTTAGCCGGGCCATCCGCTCACTCCCGTACATTGGATATAACAAAAGGGGGCGATGGTTAGGGCCCCCTCATCCCCTACCTCTTTTAAGAATGCCAGTCTGATCAGTGATAGTAATCCAGCTCAATAAAAATATTACGGTATGTATAATAGATATAGGTCTCCCTTTTAAGATTGCCAGTGTATCTTTGGCTGGAAATAATTGCAGCTACACAGTACATGCAAATACGACGCCTGTATGTCGACTATCTACGAATAGAAGACAACCTTGAAATCGAAAATCTTCTCCGATTTAAAATTACACTAAGACCTTTTCCGCTTATTCTCCACTTACAATTGGATTGGAATGCCATCTAGCTCCTTTTGCTGTGATGATTGCAATGCCATCTATTTTAGTCAAATTCCAGGTCTTCTAAAAACAAACACCTTAACATTATTTTCCTCCATTCACGAGCCGGTTATAATTTCATCTAACTCATTCTGCTGAGACGGTTGGAATCCCCATCTTCCCGAAAGCCTGAACTGTGAATCCGGATTCAACCGATCTTTCCAGAAGACCGAACTGTGAATCCTGATTGCCTTAATCACCTGAAACCTACCCTCTAACAACTATTTTCCAGAAACCCTAATGAAGACCCCTCTCACTCCCTTCTCTGGTATTCCCGTCACTCACCTTACTTGTTTTTTCTTTTTAAATCAAACGAGATAAATCCTCACGACACTATATACGACCATTCCTCTCGCTCCCTCTCTGTTTCATGAGACAAATCCCTCATAAATTCCTACAATATGGAAATAGTAAATTGCGCAGCAAGGGGCGAAAGGCGACAATTGCACGAACGTGAAGTTAGCTGCCCGAGCGAAGCGAGGGAAGATATCACATGAATGAAATTGTTGCCTCGCCCCGACTTGCGCATACACTTTTTTATAAAAAATGTATCGAAAATTTGACTTGAAATGCCTGAAACTTCTTTGCGTCTCAACAAAGTTGTTATTCTTTGTAAATACGTAGACAGTGACAGATATAGGTTAGAATGACACGATTCTCCAAACGAGGTTCCATAAGAGGGAGAACAGCTGCAATCAACTGCAGATAAAGTAGAATGTATATACTTTCGATACCGGTTACGGCGTAAAGTTACTTTCGCAGTCGCCTGTTTCTACATTCTAGTCTAGGATTGAAAACACAACTTTCGAACTGCTACGGGTACATCGAAAGTCAAATTTTCGATACATGTGTTATAAAAATAACAATTCCCCCTAGTATCGCTCCACTCAGCACCCTTTTCTCAGAGAATCCCCCAGTTCATCTCCCTACTGCTGCCAAGAATTTCTATCACCTAAAGTATGAAGCATATCAACAGAACTTATGGGTTTTGGGTAAAGATTCGTGCAATTCTTTAACTATTAACTTTTATGAGTTTCAAATTTAAATCAAATTTTGTTATCAAACTGCACAATCCTATAACAAATAGCTAATGAAACATCGAAAAATTGAATTAATAATTATTAAACTTACTCTGTCAATCTACTGGCAACGTCACCGCTGTTCATGATGTCATACCAACCAATATCTTGATGTAAAATGGATCTAAAGTACATTGTCCTGACTCTGAATATTTGCTTCTGAGATGTATAATTAAACAAGAAAATACTGGCATAAGTTAATATCAACATGATACTGCCAACGAATGTCGTCCCAACAGCAAAAGTCGTCACAGAATCCATGATGTCCGTCACGAAAAATCCCGTCATGTCGAGACCTAGCGATGCAAAGTTAGTTACTAATTCTGCTGACACCATTGCACCTACTAAATCTCCAAACATTAGCAGATTCCAGGGTACTGCTAATCCGGTTCCAATACTGCATATTGCTGCTATGAACATTAGGAATACTTCCCATTTTGTTGCAAAAGAAAACTGAAAGAATTTTCTTAATTATAATTCTGTTAATTTTACTATTGCCTAAGTAAAAATAAAACGATTGATGTTTTGAAAAATTATTTACTCAAATGTAAAAATTCGTATACTTTTTGTAGAAACCATACATAACTTACGTAAAACAATTTTTTATATAAGGGAACATGTTAAATTTATCAACAATAACAAGAATTTAGAACACAAAATCAATTCTGTCAATTATGCTGCTTTCGACAAAAAAAATTGTAATTACAAATCTACCAAATTAAATACATGTTTAATTTAAGTTTCATTTAGAGATGTAAATTTATAAAATTGAATTGTATTTTCCAAAAAAAAAGAAATTAAAAATTATACACTAATCTATAAGATAGAAATCTTAAAATTTGAATAATTTTTGATCCTATATTTTCAAACTTCAAAATAATTTTCAGTTGTAATTCATAAACATTATAAAGTAGGGTAATTCTTAAAAACTGAAAAGTTTTTAATTACAAGAATTTACAATTTTAAAATTCTTCAGTTCTGATGATTTAAGTTTGACATTTTTTCCGTTTGGAAAATTTGAACAGAAAAGTTTGACGCACACACTTTTGATCCTTAAAATTACCGAAATTTAAAAATTTTAACTTGTAAATCTTTCAAAGTGGAGATTTTCAATGATAAGTTTTCAAAATTAAACTATTTTTAAACAAAATTAAAAATGTTAACCTTCTAAATTATATATATTAGAAATTAAATAATCTTCAAGATAGATCGATTGCAAAAAGATGTTCAATATTTATTGATTTTGAACTCTACGGATTTAAATTTAAACAAGTTGACGAATTTCAATTTAATTTAATTGAAACAATAATAGTTTAACTGAATCAAAGAAAATTCTCTTTGACCGAGAGCCGATTAATATATTTTTATTATTTTCCAAAGAAATTTTCTTTGAATCCAAAAATATTTATTGAGTATTTGTCTTCACATAGGGTTTTATTGCGTTATTCAGTCCCAACTTAAATTATTTATCATTCATTTATGTTCTTTTAATTCCTACTGGGATAAAATCTCATATTTAAATAAAAGTATGCAGATTAGCGAAGATCAATTGAGATCATATAGAACGCTAATTAAATATAATAAAACGAGAATATACCATTTTCTTTAAAATTTTATCGAATCACTAAACTTCATATTTCTGGCAACAATTTAAATGATTGAAATTCTTTTCTAAATGCTTACGATATTTTAACTTACTGTTTAATTTGCTGTAAATAGTGCAAAGCTAAAGTCGTTTAAAAAATATTAAATTTAAATTTTGGGATCTATGAATATTTTTACAGAATTATGAAAAAAATTAAAATAATATTCCAATTCTACCGATATTGAAATCTTTATAATTTAATCCATCAAATTTAATTTTCTCGCATATTTTATCTTCAACGTAATCGAATTTTTAAAAATTCGAAACAATTTACGATCATTTTAAAGAATATAAGGTTCATTCGAACAAGTTTAAAAATTCGTCTCCCTAAAAATATGGCAAAATAAAATGATATAGGATGGAAACATTTAAGGAGTGAACCCTGTTAGCTCACAAGTATATATAATTCTCCAATTCCTTTAAAGGAAATAAGAATAGATACTTTTTTTTTAAAGAGAAAAACTAAAATTCGGAAAAATATGCCAGAAGACAATGCGCAAAATATAAAATATACTTTTCCTAAAAAAAATGGCAAATTTTTTACAATTTTCTCCCAAAGCTTCGATAAAATTTTAGAAATTATTCTCAGAAAATGAAAATACCGAAGTCAAGCTCCGCACATGTATAGTTAGTTACATTTCTGGTTCAAATCCGGGCTGAGGCAGATTTTTTCTTGTTACATACATCAAAAAAATAATTTATCAATATAAATCGAATAATTTCGAATTTTCTAAATTTTCTAAACAAATTAAAAACTTCCCGACGTAGAAATGTGAAAATAATATATTACAGAATTATTATTAATTTTATGTTTCATGGGAAGGATACTCCTAATATCACATAGGGAAGTGGCATTTTGAATGGGATTCATTTTAAATTATTAAAAATTGATACGATGTGAGTTGAAAATTTTAGAATTTTAGGCAAGCCAAATTTAACAAAACATTGGTGTGGAAATTGCAGACTCAGAATATTTTCAATTTTTAAATTATTTAGTTTGCGATACCCGATTTTGAAATAGTTTATTTAAAGGGTTGCAAATATAAAAGTTTTGCATTTGGAAGGTTGAATATTTTAATTGTAGTTTAGGAATATTAGATATCTTAGTAAGATACTAATGAAAAATGTTTTAAATTCGATCAATTTTTGCTTGAGAACAACCCTACTCAATTAAGTCCAGATTAAGTTCTTCCAAATTCAAAATTCTATGAATTTAAATAATTTTTAATAGGAGACGTTGAAAAATGAAAAGTATGGATCTATGGATACTAAAATCGAGGTTTACTTTGAAACTTTTTAAGTTGTTAAAATATCTTATAGTGCATAGTTACCATATTAAATTTCTTCATTAGTAAAAAAATGCACACATCTGGGTAAATTGAAGATGAGAGGAGTAAGTACATCTTGTCCGTGATAATTACCACAAATAATTATTCCAAATTTTAATACATCACAAAAATCTTTAAACAACTTGTTTCTTTTTACTTACTTAAAAATATTTTTACTTGGTTTATCAATAATTATAAATTTAAGCATCATTAAAACTTGCATTTTACAGAAAGAAGAAACTTATATAAAAAACTTATTATTTTGCAAATAATTTATTATAATTGTTATGTTCATTAATTTTTATTTTTATTGATACCAGATCTCATTTCATGTCCTAACAAAAGATAAAATTATTCTTTTGTTTTCCGACATTGACAGACTACTATATGAATGAACATGCAACAGAGATTGCTAAAGTGATTACATTAATTTATATAGTCATTTCTTGCAAGTTGTTTCGTATAATGTATAATATTTATATGTAAGGTTACTCTTTTGTTTAAAAATTATTTTTTTTCACAAAGATTCATCATTTTATTTAAAAGTCCATCTGTTGAAAATGTAGTTGAAAATTGCTCTGTTTTGTAGAAAATGTTTCTGTTGGCTTAAAAATTCCACAATTTGGCAGAAAATTATACTATTTGATTTAAAATTATTAATTTTTATTTATTCGAACGTTTGAAAATTCGTTTTCTTTTAAAATAATTTTTTTTAAGTAAAAATTTTTGTCGATTCCATTTTTGGTTCAAAAAAATCTTTTTTAGAAGAAAACTCATCGATTTGACCTAAAATTCATCTTTCTTGATTGGAAATTCATCTACATGTTTGAAGATTAAACTTTTTTTTCAAATTAATAAATTGAATCTTTAATGGAAGAAAAGTTATCTTTGTATTTGAAAATTTACCTTTCTGGGTAGAAAATGAATCTGTTTTGGTTGAGGCTTCAACTGTTTTGTTGAAGATTCGAATTTTGTTGTTGGAAAATCAACTACTTCATTTAGGGTTTAAGTAATTTAAAAAAATGGCTACAATTCATTCTTTCTTTTTTACAATTTGGAATGTTTCTCGTTAAATATAATTTAATATTCTAAGTTTTTTTTGAATAGATATATGGTTAAATTTTGAAAATTTGCAATAAAAATTTCTTCAGTTTTTAAGATTTTGCAATAGAAGGCGCTTCAATATTGTATGTCTACAATGGAAAATAAAGAAATTTTGAATTTCTTTTTTTAAATAGTTTACTTTTGAAGATTTAAAATTGAATTTTATTTAATTTGATAGATTTTCAATTAAAATGGGGAGTCCCAAACCATTATGTTGTAAATAATTTTAAAAAATGTGTTATAAATATTATTATATATAATTATGTGACAAATAATTTCGAAAAGAGTGGCATCACAGTGAATCCCAGAGAAATTTTCATCTAAAGCTGGATAATTTTTATCTGGAAATAGATCATTTTTATCTGGAGTAGGATAATATTTACCAGTAAACGGATAGTTTTTATCTGGAGGCGAGTAAAAATTACCTGCAATCAGGTAATTGCAGTTGTAAATTGTTTGCAAAGTTTTTATCCAACTTTTCATAAAAAAGACCTCTGGAATTTACTGTGAAATTAAAAATATCACAGTATCTCTGGATCAAAAAGTCGAAAAGGATGTCAAATTTTATATTGTGGAAGCAAAATTTACCCTTAGGGGTTAAGTTTTGAGTAAAAAAACAATTTCATCAATTTAAATAATGCAATAAAAATATTGGAAAAATGGTAATTTTTCAATTGTGAAAATACAACTTTTGATTTATATTTGACAATGAAGTTACTTTTTTATTGTCAATGTTATTTTTCACGATTCAAAAGAAACTGCGCACCCTATCAATAAATTATTAATAAAAAATGTGTAGATTTTTTCTAATGCTATTTTTACGGATAAATCAAAAACTGCGCATCCTATTAAAAAGTTAATATAAACAAATTTGTAGATCATCTTCGGTGCAAAATTTGTATCCATTCATCTACTATCATACGTTCCATAGTTTGACCGAAAAATGGAATTTTTAATTTTTAATTATTATTTGTGACATCACAATTCGAATTTTCAATTTTTCGAAAACTTCAAAAAGTTGTTATGATAATTTTGTAGGGCCTTAAAAAAGTAACGTTTTACTTTTCTTGACTTTTCTTCATATTGTGCATTATTTAGCTAAAAATTTTCATTTTTCTTAATTTTGTTGAATTTATTAGGAGAAAATGTTCGTATTTTTAGGTACTACGAATAACCTTGCCGAAAATTTTTGAATTTCGAAAAAAAGTGTACGAACACATTTTTAAAATGTGCTCACTTTTTCCGACATTAAAAGAGTATGCCAAAGGCTAATCAAATAGATTAATTTTTTTAAAAGTAATCGTGCTCACAGGCAGACAGAAATTCCTAGAGATATACATACCTATATACAGACAGAAGCATTGGTCAAAACCTGTTTTTCGAATTCAGAGGGTCTCAAAACGTGTACATTTGACAAAAACGTAGGGGGCAGCGGGGGGGGGGGGAAATTTTACAAGCATTTAATGTCTTAACCAATGAAAATGTAAAAATGTATTCTGTCACTTTCTTTGAAAATGAAACCATTTTTTTCTCTAAACTGTTCTAATTTGAATAACAAAATGATTATAAAGCGGAAAGGTATTGAATTTTACTTACTAGATTTTTCACAGGATTTGCAGACTCACTGAATTCAGAACTCATGATACAACTTGAAAGAAAGATGAGATATTCAATTAAGAAGAAGGCGTTACAGCCGAAGAAATGAATGTTTCTAAACTAACGACATGAAGCATAATGTAACAGATAAGTCGCATTTCCTGCGTCGGAGCGTGTGACTATTGAATAGTTACAGCTTTTTGATTACATAACTCTGCAGAATCACGCTATGACTGCCCATCCATAAACACGTGTGTAATTACCTGTTTTGTCTAACTTTTCTTTAAAATATGTAATTTTTCAATATTTAAATATTAAATGAAGGTGTAGGAAAAAATAGAACTATTCAATCTATCTGAATGGGTCATTTTGCATTAGGGTGGTCCAATAATGCATTGCAAATTTTTTTTCGTACTCTACAGTGTAAGTCACCCCTACAAGAGTTTTCATTTTCGGAGGAAATATACTCGTAATTATTTGTTCTTAGAAATTTAAATATTAACACGTGATACAGGGTACTGCAAAATTCAATTTGATTAACATGGGGAAATTTTGGATTTTCGAAAAATCGAATTTATGCTCCAGGGTTTCATCGAAACGTGTTAAGCTTTTCAGAGATTGAACAGGAGTGTCTACAAAATGAAACCATACTTATATTATGGTAAAAAATGTAAACTATCCACTCACTTCAAAGACAATTTAAAAAGAAACAATAATTAATTGTATAAACAATAAAATAAGGTTTTGTGCAGGATTGGATACTTTTTCTGATTTTACAAAGTGGTTGAAATTATTTATTGTAATGCTACGCATATAGTGTTGAGTTTGCAACCCAATAAGTAATCGGGAACTTGTTAAAATTGACAATATTAAAATTTTTATTCATTTATTTTATTTTTTCATTTTTTTCTATATTTAATAAATTTGCAAATTGGTGTATGATTGAAAAATACCAATTTACGGTGCAGTTAAAAATTGCAACACATTTGAGGATTAGGATCGTATTGAAATGCCAAATTTACTGCGTTTTTAATAGTTTTTACTTTTTTATGTATTAAAAAAAGATAATTTTTTAAAATTTGAGTTAGCAGCAATCAAATTCGACTTTAATTTATAATTAAAAATTTTAAACCTCTGCGGAAAACTTTTTGCATGTACGTCGAAACATGTACTCAGGTCATAGGTCAAGGATGACCTTTAACTTCAGCTAAAAGTTTTTAGGTTTGACCCAGGTATGGGTCGAGTATAATCTGTACTGTTTTGGCTCAGGTATTTACAAAAAAGGTCGAGGTCAATCTTGGAGTTAGTTTCAACGAGGAATGTAAAATAACGCTAAATATAAAAAATTGATCTTCAAATGACCTTGAAGGTCATGTCCAAGGTCAAATTTAAGGTTACCACTGTATTCCTAATTACAAGTTACTGCAAGGATGAGCTCGACCTTTTTCGTAAATACCTGAGCCGAAGCAGTACAGATTCGACCCAATCCATACCTGGGTCAAGCCTAAAAACCTTTAGATGAAGTTCAAGCTTATGCTTCACCCATGACCTGAGTACATTTTTAGACGTAAAATTTTCCGCTCTTTCGATTGCCTTTTGTCAGAAGTAGGGGTACCCGTTAAAAAAAAAAAGTTGACCTTAAAATAACCTTTTAGGTCAAGCTCCAGGTCGAATTCAATGTCACAACTGTTTTCCTCGTTAAACGTTACTCCAGGAATGACCTTTTTACTTTGTAAGCACCCTGTATATTAAAGAAAATTTTGGATTTCCATACGATCCTAACGAAATGTAAAAAACTGCAGTTTACCTTATTAACAAATTGGCTGCAAATTTAAATTTGGTTTAAGAGGACTAAATTCTGTGTACTATTTTATTTACAGAAATATTACATTTTTTCTCGAGTGCTTATTCAATAAAATGTCTTTTTTTAATGCACATATTGCCGACTTCTGACGGGTTTGCAAATTCATATATTTATTAGGGAAGTATGTTTTATGTAAACGCAAAAGTTTTAAAAACATTATATTTAATGTCAAATTTTGTATTTAATTCAGCCCTGCCGACTGTCCTATAGGGCGCGCGTGTGTTGGATGTCGCGCTCCGCGCTAAAATATTTATTCTTTGCACTTGCAGTGCTTGAATGCAACTTTTTTTTTTATCCCAGTATTGATATGTACCTTTATATTTTCAATTTTCTACTTAATTGAGTATATTTAAAGATTAAGTTGCTCAAAAATCTGTAGGCTTTCAGGAATACATTATCATCGTGGCACTCGCGCTAGGCGCTCGATTTTTGGCAGATATTTGTAAATGGATATTTATTTTCTGAACTGCCTTAAAATAAAGAAAAACTATAATCTTTTTTCAGACATTTTTGGCCATCTCGCGTTGTTGTGGCAAGAGTAGGATTTTTGTTTTCATTTTATTTTTTATGAATGAAATCCTCCAAAAACTCTTCTCTATATTTTTCGTCACTTATTGGCTCAAAATTTTAATTATGAATTTTCTGCATGCAACTTTTGATAAATAAAAACAAAAAGACGAGTTCCATTGAAAAATGGATAAAAGACATTTTGTAGGATTTTTCAAAAACTATAATGTACATATAAGAAAATGTAATCATTAATAGATCACAAATTTGTATCTCTTTTTTTGGGTAAACAATTTTTATCTATCAGTTTGTTTTTCTACCTTTTCTCGTTTTTTCATACATTTTTAAATGTTAATTTGAATGCTATTTCTATGAATAAAACAAAAACTACGCGCTCTATCAAGAAGCGATAGTAATAAATTTGTAGATCTTTTTTGGGATCATAATTTTGGTTGATTCATCTTTTTTCGCATTTTGCATAGTTTGACCACAAACTGGAATTTTTTATTTTTTATTATTTTTCGTGCGATCAAAATTTTCATTTTCGATATTTCAAGAAAATCGAAAAAGGTGTTACGATAATATTGTGGGGCTTCCAAAATAAGCGTTTCCCTTTTCTTGACTTTTTTCACATCACTCTTTCAGGATCCAAAAAAGGTGTGCTAAACCTTGATTTGATCCGTTCGTTTTGTCGAGACTTATCGGGTTTACGCCCGGACGGACAAAAGACAGACCTTATCTTTAAAACTATATTTTCGGATTTAGGAGGTCTCAAAACGTAGAGATCCGTTGAAAAACTGTGTTGTTGAATTTCGAAAAATTCTAATGCTTTCTCAACCATAAATGATGAGAATGTAAAAATAATTTGACGTTGACCACGTACCAGAGAGACAATGCTGCGTCCATGTTACTTACACTCTTAAAATATATTTCCATACCTTAGTCGACAACTGTGACGGTGTGCCCACTCGCATTGGCAAAGTGGTGTAAGAAAAATAGCAATTGCTACGTGCCCTAGGGGGCACTGGTGTCAAAGTTTGATCCATCTCTGAATATTGTAATAAATCAGTAAGTATTACAGAGTAAACATGCAGGTAAAAGCAAGTTGATATTTTAAGGCCAATATGCCGATATATTAAGTTTTATCTATATACACTACATTTTAAATGATTTAATTCCATATTTCAATGGGTATAAATAAAATAATTGTTTGTTTTTCTCAAATTCAAAAATGAGTTGCGAATTCTAATCTAAATAGTTGAAAAATATATTAAAATATTTCGAAATCAAGGTCTTGAATAATGATAGATTTTAATATACAAATTTAAATTCAACATACAAAAAATATATTTATTATAGGCAACAGCAATGTAAAGGATAGCAGAATATATTATATAGACAGCTGGCTGAAATTAATGTATGTTTAATAAGTAATATATATGTTAATTACTTTTTAAATAAGTGATTGTTTCTGTACAAAAATTGTTATTTACAGTTTTGTTGAAAAATCATAAAAATTCAACATTGACGTAACGATTCATCCAAAAGAAAAAAATTGTAGACCTGACTTTGCAAATTAATCTAGTTAAATTGTTGTTTTTATTTATACTTTGAAGTAGACGATTAATTTTATAATATTTTAACTTGTGTTATTTCAATTTTCGTTTTCAAAAGATTTCTATAAATCTATTTTTCATGCAAGCTTCCACGTAAACTTTAAATAAAATCTTCTAATTTTTCTCTTTTGGATGTTTTAGATTTAATATAAATTGGCAAGAACCCGATCAGAGCGACTGCGATGTGAACTAACGAGTGCAGCTCAGCTCTCGGATGCGGAAAACTGTCGGTCTGGCAGAGAGGCGGTCACGAAGCCACTCGCGTATCTGTCATGCGCGCGCGCGCTTACCGCTGTTCTAACTGAGGTTCTCCAGAGATGAGAGCCGAGCTGTGCTGGTCAGTTATCTTCAGAGCGGCTCTAAGCCGTCTCTGCTAAATTATCAAAATGTCTATACATTATTTACGTACATTTTGCAAACATAACAGTTCATAATAAAAACCTTTCTTTTCAATCAGTTCTTGGTGGGAACCACTTTCAGCGATCACACCGCTATTTACTACGCATATTTTATCTGCATTTTCTACTGTAGATAGCCTGTGAGCAATTAGAATGCAGGTTCTACCTTCTTTCGCCTCATCTAGTGCTGCTTGAACGATCTAAAACAAAGTTTTAGTTGTAATATTAATTAGGGGCGGTCCATAAAATAAGTTACGAATTAGGCAGGGGAGGGTCCCACAAAAAGGGTACAGTTCAATAATAACTTAAAAAATTTGAAAATCAATTTCATACTTCAGATTTCATACTTCAGACTCTTTTGCCTATTCCCCTTTTTTCTTTTCTTTTTATTATTTTCTCCTCCCATTTTCCAGAAACTTTTCCTTTTTCTATGCAAACAAAATTCCTTGAATTTGGAAAAAATTTAACTATTTGGTTAAAAATTAAATTAAAATTTAAGAAATTTAAATTAGATTAAAATCCAAATTAAAAATCCTATTTAACATACAATAATGAAATTGATATAGACTCTTGAAAAAAACAAGCATACCAAGACCAAATTTTTTTTTCGATTCTCATTTCATTTTCAAAGTTCTTTTATTGTAATTTGATAATAATAAAAAGAAAAAGAGGACAGAAAGAAAAAATAAAGAAGGGGATGTGATTGGTTGCCTACTCATTTTTCTTTTCTCTTTTTTAATTTTTGTTCGAAAATTTTGTAAAAAATTTTTCAGATTGAGATAAGAGCATTTTTTGTTTGTTCATTGTGGTAAAAATTTGGTCGTTGGATTCTTGTTTTTTCAGGAGTTTGCAAAAATCTAATTATTATGTTGAAAATGCAACTATTTTGTAGAAAATTGAAAAATTTGTTGAAAATGTCCTAATTTTTATAAAAATGTCTCTTTTTTGGTGAAACATAAATGTTCTTAGTAAAAATTAATTTTTTTTATTTGCCTCTTTGGTTGAAAATTTAACTTTTTTTAAATTAAAAATTCGTTTTTTGGGGTAAAATGCATCTTCGGAGATTTAAAAATTTACTGTATTGTTAAAAAGTCTCCCTTTCAGATTAAAATTTCATCTTATATCGCAGAGAAATTATTTTTTTTTTGTTTCACAATGAACTTTTTCGTTAAAAATAAAACTGCTTTAACGAAAATGCATTTTTTTGGTTTTAAGACTTAACTATTATTCGGTTGGAGTTCAACTAATTTATTAAAAATTCTTTTGATTGGATCGAAAGTTAAACTATTTGATTCTTAATGTAACTGTTTTGTTCAAAATCATTTTTTGTTGTTGGGCAATTATCTTTATTGGTAGAAACCATTTTTTGATTGAAAATTCAATTATTTTATTGAAAATGAAATATTTTTCAACTTAAAATTTTACAAAATGAATTTTTTTCGTATTGAATTCAATATGATTTTTCGATTCGTTTTATCTTAAATAATGCATTATCTTTAAAAGTTTTTTGTTGAAAATTTATTTTTTTGAAGATGAAAATTAATTGTTCAAACTGAAAATTCAAATATTCCGTTTTTGGTTGAAAATTGATTGTTTTCAAAAAAAACTAGGCTATTAAATATTTTCATCAAGAATTCATCTTTAATTCAATTATTTCTTTGAAAATTTATAAATTTGTCTGTGTATTTATATTTTTATGGTAGAAAATCAATCGTGTTGATTGAAAATTTAACGACTTCGTTGAAAGTAAGACTACTTCGTCAAATATCGATTTTATTAGTTGAAGATACATCACTTTGGTTAAATATTCAGTTATTTTGTTAAGACATTTTTTGTTTTGAAATAAATTCTTCGAATTCTGAATTTATCCACTCCATTTTTGGTTAAAAATTGATCTTTTTAAGTTTAAAATTCAACTATTTTGTAAAAAATACTCTTTTTTTTAAATTTACATGTTCATTTCGTTTCAGTTTGGTTTGACCTTGAGTTATATATTTGTTTAAAAATGCAACTAATTGATGTTGAAGTTTAATCTGTTTTGTTAAAAAAATTCACCATTCCGTTCAAAATTCACCTTTGTTAATTGAGAATTCAACTATGTTCAAATTTCTCTTTTCTTCAAAAGTTCGATTAACAGTTCGGCAATGAAATTATTTGGTCTAAAATTAATTCCCTTTTTTTTTTAATTCAACTGTTTGGTTAAACAATAACCTTTCGTAGTTTAAAACTCATCTTTTCGGATTTAAAAGTCCACTGCTTTATACAAAATTCGAAAGCTTAGCTTAAAACATTAATATTGTACATGTCTCTGTTGGAAATAAAAAAATAAAGATCCTAGTTTTTTGAATAATCTTTATCAATCTAAATGCACGCTTATCTTTTTCAATGCCCTTTTCTCTATCTCATCCTAGGGGAAGTGGGTCTAAAACTGCCGGTTTGGAATTGAAAAAAAATTACTTTTAAATATTAAATATTAGGTAACAAGAAACTATGTTTCAGGCAATACCCCCTCAATTTTCTGTTTCCGGTGAAGGAAAATCGGTAATTTTTTTCGAAATTCGAATATTAATTCGTGCCATAGGACATTTAAAAATCCGATTTAATTGACATGGGGAAATTTAGAATTTTCCAAAAATTGAATTCATGTTTCAGGGTTTCATCGAAACGTGCCAAGTTTTTTAGAGATTTAAGAGGAGTGTTTACCAAATAAAACCATAAAATAACTTTTATTTCCAACCTGCTGCCAACCCTCCCCGCAGTGCCTCAAATATTACCTAAAAATAAAAAAAACATTTTTACGTGTTATTGTTACTTTTTAGCAATTTCCGTCGTCTTTTACATACAAATAATTACGTATGGAAAATTTGAATATATACCATGAATTTTTAAATAATTTTCAATTGTTCAATCAAATGTAAATTATATAAACAATTATTTATTCACAAAATATGTGAAAAAAGTATTTTCTGGTTCAAATTTTGAAAAAATAAAATTTTAAATTTTTGAAAATAAGCAATAAATAATTGTTTAAAAAATTACATAATGTTTTTAGAAAAAGTTATACTACAAACCATGACAAAATATTGCATTTTAATAAGAAAATTCGATTTTTTAAAACACTTTTTGAGAATGAAGAATTGTTTAATTAATTTCAGTTTATTTAAGCAATTACAAATTGTTTAGACGACGGAAATTGCAAAAAAGTAACAATAATACGTAAAAATGTATTTTGTTTTTAAATTTTGGGTCATATTCGTGGCACTGCTGGAAGGATAAGGGTGGGTTTGGAAATGAAAGTTATTAGTATGGTTTTATTTCGTAGACACTTCTCTTAAATCCCTAAAAAAATTGGCACATTTCGATGAAACCTTTGAACATAAGTTCAATTTTTCGAAAATTTAAAATTTCCCCATGTTAATGAAATGGGATTTTGAAGAGCCCGGGGACATTTTACTGTACAATCAAATTTCAGCTTGAGGTAAATTTTCAAGGTCAAATGGGAGTAAGACCCTTTTCTTAAATAAGAACCCCCATTTTTGATTGCGGACTTAAAAAGAGCGTGAAATTTCACGTCAATAATGACCTGTGTTCTGGTACGTGGTCAACGTCAAATTGGTTCTTTAAATAAGTGTCCTAACTTTTTAATGGATTTTTCGAAGTTTGAGGGATAGAAAATGATAAGAGTACTTAATCTCGAAAGATAAAACAGCGATAGAAACATATAAAAAGTTATATTAAAGAGATAGAATAAATTAAAGAAAAAAATAAGGATGCACGAGACAGGGAGAGAGAGGGGCAAGGGGGTATATAATTCATATCCCCCAATTTCTATTTTTGTTTCAATCCTTCCCCTTCGAGCAGAAATATATTAATTCTATTCAAAATAATTTAAACTTTTATTATTCTCCTATTTTCGTAGAAGATCACCATATTTCCCATGTTTCATGACAATTTTAGCTGCCAAATCTGTTAGAATATTGTATTTTTAGGTCTTATGTTCTTTATTTAGGCATTTATTGAATTAAATTGAAGACTATTTTTGGTGCTTTAAAATGGGCGTAGGTAGTATTTGTGACGTCGCCCTAGCGGGTCAAGCTTTACGTGATGATCAATGCGAAGAAGAAGAATGAAAAAAATCATCAAAACAGCCTGACCTTCTTTTTGAACGGTCCCTGAGGGATCGAAAGTTAGAAACCTTTGATCTATCAGGGATGAGAAATCAAATATCAGAGGGCAAAGACAAGGGTCAGAAGTCAAGGAAAATCTAATTTTTGCTAATACTCAAGTTAGAGTAATTGTTTTGAATTCTCTTAAATTCAGTTTTGTGCAAATAATACCTTTTCGCTTTCACTGTCCAGTGCAGATGTGGCTTCATCCAACAACAGGACTTTAGGGTCTCTGATAAGAGCCCTGGCAATAGCAATCCTTTGTTTTTGACCACCGGAAAGTTGAGTCCCTCTATCCCCTAATTTCGTATCATATCCAAGCGGCAAGGATGAAACGAAATTATGAGCATTAGCCTTTTTGGATGCTGCGATAATTTCTGACATTGGTACTTCTCTCGTATTGTCGCCATAAGCTATATTTTCTGCAATGGTTCTTGCAAATAGTGTCGGTTCTTGAGAAACCAATCCCATCTGCATTCTTAATGATGCTTGTTTCATATTTGCTATATTTTTATTGTCAAATTCCTGTAAGTTATGAAAAAAGTATGTTGTTAAAGAATAAACGAGGTTTAAACAATGTAGTAAAAGATTGAAGGACAAGGAAGATTAGTGAAAATGTAAAAAAATAATTGTTATATACCTAAGAAGCCTTGCAGAAATTACGAAAAGTGTTCTGGTTGGGGGAGAGGTGAAAGATTTGTCTATAATATCTTACATGTGTGTGGGGGTCTTTTTATCATCAATATAATTTCCTACGTAAGATAATTTTATGTTTGTGATTCACTAAAAAACAAATATTTAATAATTTGTTATGTAGAATACTTAAATGTTTAGTCAAAATATGAACCACTTTGTTAAAAATAAATCTTTTTAGTTGAAGATTCACCGTTTTACTTAAAAATTTATTTCTTTTGTCGAAAATTGAACTATTTTGTGAAAACGATATTAAATTTATTTTTAAATTTAACTATCGCATTTTTTAGAGAAGTTTCTATTTTTTAGTGGAAATTTTAACTATCCATTTAAAAAATGTTGTGTTTTTGCTGAAAGTTAATTCTCTTGATGTAAAATTTAACCATTTAATAGAAATTCGATCTTTTTTGTTAAAAATGAAACGGTTTGGTTGAAAAATAATTGATTTCTAATGAGGATTAACCTAGTTTGTTGAAAATGCGTCTATTTTACGAAAATCAACTATGTATTCTAAATTAAAATTTTGAATCCTGTTTGGTTATATCACTTATTACATTTTTCATTAAACCTTAATTTTTTGTTAAAAAGGACTTTTTTAACTGGAAATTTAATTTTTCTATGTTCGGCTTAAAATAACCTTTTTCAGATGAAAATTTAATTATTTGGTTGAAAATGTATGTGTTTTGTTCAAAGGGGGAGGGTCGGTAAGGCCGGTTTTTGGCCTAATTTATTTTTGGACCAAAAAATCTGAAAAAATCATGGTAGTATCTTATAAGTATCCCGA
>NC_046664.1:29607486-29609209 GCF_010883055.1 Belonocnema kinseyi
GGGGTGGCTGGGGGGTGGAGGGTAGTCCGTTTAGCGTGCAATCGACTCGGGAAACTTATAAGATACTACCATGATTTTTTCAGATTTTTTGGTCCAAAAATAAATTAGGCCGAAAACCGGCCTTACCGACCCTCCCCCTTTCTTCCTTTGTGATAGAAAACACAGCCCCTCAGAAAAAGAAGTCTGTCCGTATTTTGAGTCGTTGAATCCGGAGTCCAAATCTTAAAGTTAGCTCTTCTTTCCTATATTACCAACTATATTATCACCTCACTTTATGAGTTCACTGAATATTTCTTTTGAACTTTAGAATTTTTTTGTAAATAAAATATCGGACTGAAACTTTCGAAAATGTATCAGAAGAACATAAAGTATGTTTATGTACTTCATTTGAGTAAGAATTTCGTTAAAAATTATTTTGAAAGAAATCAACTGAAACCATTTTTTGACATAACCTCGAAATTTCTTGAACCTCATAACTTTTCTTATATTTAAAATATCTTCGAGATGTAAAAAAAACGTACATAAACGTAGTTTACTGTCGGCTCTTGATTTTCTCCAAGTTCGAGGCCGATCTTTTACATATAGAAAAGTTCTTAGGGTCAAAAACTGTCATGGTACAAAAAAAAAATGTAAATTATTGGACTCAGTTTTAATTACTTTAAAAATAATTTTCAGAAAAATTTTCACTCAAAGGAAATACAAAAATGTAGTGTATGGTTTTCTGATGCATTTTCCAAAGTTTCAGTCCGATAATTTATTGACAAAAAAAGTTCTCAAGTTCAAAGAAAATTCAGTAAAGTGAAAAAGTGAGGTCGGTAATATAGGTATTGGAGAGTGTCACATGCCCTAAGAAATACTTTTTTCGTACTTTTTTGTACTTAGGCAGGAAACAGGAACCAACTTTTGTATTCCGACTTGGGATTCGGATTTAATTACCCAAAATACGTAAGAATCGACTAGTTTGGTTCGTCAAAATTCCTAATTTTTTGTGGGGGGAGGGGGGGGCGTGAATTACACGAAAAAAGTGTCTTTTGAGGTTAGGGAAGTTTAAGGATAGAAAAAAATAGCTAAGTTTGGTATTTTGATTACAGATTCAGATTCTGCAATCCAACAAAGGTAAGAATTTACTATTCTGGTACGTCGAAACTTCGGATTTGAATTAAGTGACGTTTTACGTCATTTCTGACTAATCCCAAAATTAATTCACTAACAAAAGTTATCCTGTAAAGGTTACATAAGATAGAGGGTTGGTCCGGTTAAAAACTTACGGACCGTAAGAAGTGGGGGTATATGGTTCAAAATTTCAGAAAAAATCACGTAATTTCTGCACGGCATAAACTTTAATTAAGCATGCAGTAAAATTTCGTTTCAAATATTCATTCATCTTTGATAATAACACAGGCCAACAATTCTCAGAACCAGAGACCAGATCTACTATACCCGAAGGTTTTTGCTGTGCTGAATCCGAATCTGACCTCAGAAAAATTCCATCACCCTCAGTTTTCGAGATATTTTAACCTAAAAGGGCGATGCCTAACTTTTTGATAAGATTTTTCATAGCCGAGATATGGCGGATTCAAATATGAAAAATTTCACCCCCAAGCCCGGTAACTTTCGAGCACATAACCTGAGACTCCCATAACCCGATTTCCTCTACCCCCAAACCCGGTTACGTGCGTATCATTGAGCTTAAGCCCCTACAATCCAATTTCCTTAACCCCCG
>NC_046664.1:29609309-29615870 GCF_010883055.1 Belonocnema kinseyi
GCAAGGGTGCTCCTTTGTGATGCTTTCGCCCGTTTTTGAAAAAAAAATTTATTCAAGATGCTATGTAACCTCAAATATAGCAAAAAACGGTGTTTTTTTGCAATTTTTGGTTACAATATCTCGAAAACTGAGGGTGATGGAATTTTTCTGAGGTCGGATTCGGATTCAGCGCAGCAAAAACCTTCGGGTATACTAGGTCTGGTCTCTGGTTCCGGACCTTTGTCAAATTTTGTCGGCCTGTGTAATTATTCCAATCTTATAATTGAGGGGCTTACTTCTATAACCGCCTATAAATTTGTCTTGCTGTACGACGTTTAACCCTGGACACTTTTCAAACAAGTTTTGAAATTTAATCTTAAAGTTGCACATTCTTATACAAAATTTAAGTATACATCTTTTTTCTCTAAACAAAAAAAGTCTCAGATTTTTCTGTTCTTCAAGTAAACTAAAAAAAAATGTTTTATAGAAAAAAGATTTTTTTTCTTTTTTACTTCTTTTCGTTGTAATTCAGTCAATTCTTATAATGCTTGCATGAAATTTACAGGTTACATTCTTTATTATGTTTTACGACAAGTTGAGTTGTTAACTATGTAAAAAATTTTGTTCGTACAGAAGATATTAATTTTTACCTGGTACTTTAAAGAAACCATGCATTCATATTTTCAATCGCCTGGGGAAGTTTAGCGAATTTTGCGGAAAAAAAACTTTTAGTGGGAAAATTGTTCAGAAAGGTATAAATATGTTTTCTATAGAAAAGTTATTTATAATTAAACATCATTCAGAAATTATAAAAGTTTTATTTCGCCATGCGCACAGTGGTGTACATCTGGAATGTACTATTTAAAATAGCCTGTAGCTTTCAACAAAATTATTAGCTGAATTAAAAGTTTTTTTCTTAGAATTACTATCATTTAGCTTCCTCTACGAAAATGATAGAGCAAACAATTGTTTTTGCAAAATGAAAAGGTGAAAATGACCGATTTTTTTACTTACATTATGTCGTAGTTAGTGCAGATATTTTGATACCGATCAGACAAAAAATATATTTTGTTTTGACAAAATTACGAAAATGGTGTTTTTGTTTCTGAAATTTGTTGATAAAAATTAAAATTTGTACAGTGAACAAACTATTTCCTTACTTTGTATAAATATTCTTTTAAAAATGCACTTTTTTAAAACTTTTCTTTCTAAAACATTGGATAAATTGTATAACAGATAAAAGTATTTCTTTTTACGTTTATTAACAAATGAATGTTTAAAAAAAGTTTTTTAATCGGTTAAAAATTGAAAGTTGTCCTTTTTGATTCGAAAATTAAAGTTTTGCACCAATGTTCGCGCATGCGAACTAAATCTTTCATCATTCCTCAGTAATTATTGATTTTCAATCATTTTTTTACAATAAAATATATTTCTTTCTTTCTTTACATACTTCTCGCTAAAATTATTTTATTACTAAAAATTTGATTTACTCCCCATTAGCTTGAAGATATGAATTTGTGATGATTTATGCAATGTGTCAGAAGAAAATTTATAACTTTGTTCAAACAAATATGTTAAATAGTTGTTTGCTCTACCTGTCCTAGAACATCAAAAGTAAATATTTTATGTGAATTAAATTTGATAATTCCAAGAATTGGCTGAATTATGGCGAGCTAAAGTCGAAAAAGACAAAAGAATTTTGTTTCCTAAAAGTCGGACTTTTCAGTTTGACTTCGAACACACCAAAAGCTAAAATTTTTCTTGAATTGATAAGACGTTATAGAATGCATATCCTCAATTGAGCGCTTCGATTCCAGAACAAGACATAAGTCGGTAAAGTTCTGGGGAGGTTGGCCCCTGGCAACTAATACTCGAAATTTGAAAATTTGATTTTTGGCGAATGCAAAACTTGTAGCGCACGAACTAAACTCTTGTAGGCGACAGGCACACAGGAAGACTGGTTCCGTCCACCTAATAGACATGGATTGTTACAAGTTGTGCGCTCGAAGTTTTACATTAGAAATTATTTACGTATTCAGTTTTTTTAAAAAATATTTTCACAAAAAACTTCCTTATAGTTTTCTGAACAACTTCTTTAGAGGAAGTTTATATTTTCTCAAACTTCGCTCGATAAACGAAGCGATCGAAGATAATAATGAATTGAATTGGCGATGGCACAAAAAACAATTTTTGATTTTGTTATAAATAATGATTTTAACTTTTCGCTCATGTCATCATTTTAAGGATACTCTAGACAGTATTTGTTTATATATTTCTTTAAAAAATTCCAAAAATTACAAATGTGACGATGGGTGAGAGACCAAAAATTAATTACAAATCGACTTCAGAAAAAAACATCATGATCATGGTAAACTCGAAAACTATAATAGATACAACTTCTTCGTTAAAGAAAAAAAGATGCGCCATCTAATTTCCTATAAGAGAACATTCTTTAAAAATCAATTTTGTTTATTTCGATATTTAGTTGCCAGGGGCCAAGCTCTCCTCACCTTCATCAAATGAAGTCCCTTTCTGGAATCGGCGCGCTCATTTGATGACTGCAATAAATAAATAATCCACATATTTACGATTCATTCATTATCATCCCCGATTTTTCATCATGTAATTTATTCTCTCATTTTATTAACTATTCCAACAATAAAAGATTGTAACAAATTAGCAAATTTAGAAAATGTAATTTGACAGAAAAAGAAAAATATTTACCACAGCTCCTGACATAGGGTCATAAAACCTTTCAAGTAACTGAATAAGGGTGCTTTTACCACAACCGCTACTACCAATTAATGCCACTGTTTTTCCAGGTGGTACCTCAAGATTTAAGTCACTCAAAACTCGTATTCCAACTCTTGTTGGATACTCGAATGCTACTTTTTTATATTGCACAATGCCACTTGAATTCTGAAAAATTAAAATTTACCTAAAAAGCAACTATAATAATCAGGGAGCGAATTAGGGCTGAATCAAGAATTTACTATTAAAAATCATCTGCAACCTACAAGTCTTAACAGATTCTCAATATTTTTTTTAGAATTAATTAGCAATAGTTGCATAAGAGCATATATAGATTAGATTTTTAAAAGATTATTTTTGTTTTTAAATAAATCACTTAACTAATACTCAGTTGGCGGGGGGGGGGGGGGGGGGGGGGGGGGGGGGGGGGGGGGGGGGTGGTATATTGACCCTCGATGAAAATAGTCGTTTATAATATTTCATGTTGATTTTGGCTTTACGGGCAAAATAAATAATGTAACTAATTATTATTTAAACAAAACGTGTCGACAATAAATGGACAAAATAACCAAACGTTTAATATGATTTAAGACAGAAACTAATCGTTTTTGTTTCTGATCGATTTCAAATTATATACAGTGAGTGTAAAAAGTTTTCATACACCTCTTTTTTGATAACCGATTAAGTTCTCTTGATTTAATCATGCCATAGCTACAAAAATTTATTTTGAAACCGTTGGTTGCTCTCGAAATTTTGAATAAAATGAGCCCAGGATGAAGAACTTGCGAGATAATCAACATGTTTCAATGTTTTTGACTAATTTTGAAGCTATTTTTTCACCACATCACAACAGTTTATTGGTTTAAAACCTAAACATTTTCTTATCGAATTGCAAGAGCGTGAAGTTGTAACAAAAAAACGTAATAGAAACTTCTTGATGATATGCTTCATATATTCTGCAATAATATTTCTCTTTACCACAAAGAATATTGCAATTTTTCCAACTTTTTTGTTAAACTTCAAGTCCTTACAATTCGACAAGGCAATGTTGACGATTTATACTCATAAGCTGTTATGATACGGTAAAAAAAGCTTAAAAAAGAGCCTAAAAACGTTGAAAAATATTTAAGAAAAAATTGGGATTTATGATATTTTTGCAATATCTATTTAAAAAATAGACAAATCTACTTCATCCTGGGCTCATTTAATACCGAATTTCGAAAGCAATTATCCCTTTAAAGATAATTTTTTTAGCTCTGGCATGATTAAAATGTAGACAATTTAATTAGTCATAAAAAGAGGTGTACGAAAACAGCCTACTCTCACTGTACATGATAATTTTAGTGGCAAAGACTTCTCCTTCGATATGATTTGATTATGTTATAGGTAAATTTTATAAATAAATGCAGAGTTTGGCCATTTATAGGACTGAAGTTAACTTTCTTCCTCATTATCGCGTTAAAATTACATTAATAGTGATGTTTAGTGATGAGGTTTTGCCATTGGATATTATTTGTTTATTTTACAAACAAATTCTATGAACCAATACATACTTTGGCAGCATATGGGCAGGAGATAATGGGTTTTCATTCTTAACGTCTTCAAATTATATTATTGATAGTTTTTAGTCAGGAATGATTGTCATTCCATATTATTTGCTTATTTTATAAGCAAATTTTTAAATAAAAATGCATAGTTGGTCCAGTTATAGACAGAAAGTAATCATCTTTGTTTCAGATCGACTTCAAATTATATGCGTGATAAGTTTTAATGGTGAAGACTTCTCGTTCGATATTATTTGTTAATTTAATAGGTAAATTTGCTAAATAAATGCATGGTTTGGCCATTTATAGACCTAAAGTAAACTTTTTTTCTTTCTTATCATCTTAAAATTATATTAGTAGTGATGTTTTGTTATGAGAATTTGTCATTCGATATTATTTGTTTATTTTCTAAAAAAAGTGCATAGTTTAGCCATTTGTAGACAGAACGTAATCTTTACTTTATGATTGCCTTTAAATGATATCACTGGAAACTTTTTGTGATGTTTTAGAAGAATTAGCTTCCAATTTATCTATAAATGGCCAATCTATTCATGTATTTATATGTCCACGAAAAATTCCAACTTTTTCCGATGCTAAAAAACGACGTCGTTTCGAAGTCGAAGCGACGATCTGTTCCTCACTGGAACGTCTTATTATTATAATAACATTGTGTGATATTGTTTTATCTGTCAAAATATCAAATTTTTGTACTGTAAGTATTGTCATTAAAGTTTAAAATTTTATATTTCTGTTAGCGAATCTTCCACTCTTTCGTGGTAAAAACTGTTTTCTTTATAATTTTTCATTTATAACGTCAATTTTGAAGATTTTAGTAAGTAACACTATCTCTATAATAAAATAGATTTATTTCATGTAAACTAGAAGTTAAATCGTTAAATAATAGCGATGATATAACAAAAGTCACCTTTGCCTCACCGGTCGGCGCTGTCCCCCCGCTACCCTAGTTTTAAGACTATTAAGGAGAAAAACGATTACTTTCTTTCTATAAATGACCAGAATATGCATTACAAAAAATTGTTCATAAAATAAATAAATAATATCGAATGTTAAATCTTTATCACTGAGTATTACCAGCAATATCATTTAAAGGTACTAAGACAGAAAAACTATTACTTTCGGCCAATAAATGCCTAAACTATGCATTTGTTTATATAATTTGTAAATAAAATAAACCAAGTATACCAGAAAACAAATTTTCATGATGAAATATGATCGTGCCGATTAAATAAAGCGATTTCAACTTAAAAATATACTTTGAAAGCAAAATTTCCACGATGTTGATATTTTGTTCACATAATTTGTTTATACCAATGAAATTAGATATCCTGTTAGTTATTTACATTCTTTAGATACTTCGACGCTCATTTTTATCAAAAATAGAATTGATTAAGTTATGTATTTATAGATAAAAAATAATTATAAAAAATGTCTCATTTTCGTCTTTTGTTTATGTATATAAAAAATAGATAAGAATAAAAATTTAAAAATTTCATCCATAGACGCTCTTAAGAAACTATGGCTGATTACTTGTAAAATAAATTTTTTTAAAGTGGTTCAGAATTGTAGTCTGTCAGAGTGGACCTAATCCGCTCCCTGTACATAACAAATCTAGTAATTTTAGATTTACATACAAATAATAATAATTATTTTTCATAAGATTCAATTTTTTCTTTTTACCTTATCAATTTCTTCGGCGTTTTTGCTATCTTGAACTTTTGGTACTCGTTCAAAAAGATTAATTATGTTTGCAGCTGCGAGTAATCCCTTTTGAACATTTGGAGCAAATGCAGATGCATTTGCAACCATTACAGTACCCATAATGAGTGCCTGAGATACTCTGAAAGGTTGAAAACTCATTTTCGCTAATAACCCTTAAAATTATTTTGTTTTTAAATAATTATTTCTATAAGTGTTTAAATGAAGTAGTTTGCCAAAAAGGGACCTACTACCTAAACGCATGAAAGACCTATTAGGTGGCCTCTACTAGATTCTGGAATAAGATTTATATTAATAGTATCTAATTAATTTTAAAATTGTCTGCAAAGTATGAGGATCGGATAAGAGTGTGATCCAAAATGCATTAGAAGTTTTTTTTGTATTTTCATTTGTGGGAATCCACAAAAAAATGAATGAGTTAAAAAAAAATATATATATCAATGTCAATGTCAATGTCTTGTGAGCTAACGTTTGCTTTCCTTAAATCGCCCGGATTGAAGTCTGGTACAGAGGGTTTCATTTTTGCATGCCCAGACGGTGTCATTTCCAC
>NC_046664.1:29615970-29644156 GCF_010883055.1 Belonocnema kinseyi
ACCATCTCTGTCACTCCTACGGCATTAACCTTAATATCGCTCCGCTAAATGCTCCTAGGGAAATTGAGTCAATTGTCGAGAATGGGAAGTGCCGCATATACTAGAACAATTGTTTCTGTTGCTCACTCGAGGCCTGACATGGTTCTTCTTGACTTCGAGAAGCGAACCATATTCGTTATCGAATTTTCGATACCAGCGGACAAAAACATAATAACCAAGGAGAATGAAAAGAAAGAGAGGTATCGAGACCTTATAAGGGAGTTGCAACGATTGTACCCGGAATATTCTGTTAAACTGATCGTCCTTATCATCGACGCTCTTGGAGGTGCCAAGCTTTCACTTGCTAATGGCCTAAAAAGCATCCCTGCGTGTCAACAATATGCTAGAACACTTGCGGGAAAAATGCAGAAGGCGGTTGTCCTTGGGTCACTCCGTGTTCTTAGGGTGCACGAGGCTTTTGCTGGATCGTCGTATTGATTCCTTTACAAACTGTAACCACCTATCTCACGGTTGTGAGACGTGGTTGTAGCTGAAATATTACCGCGATTTCGCTGGAAGCTGGTGCAATTTTCCAGATTAGCATCCGCTCCCGGCGAAATCCTGCGGTTGTACTTATGACAAACTTTTAATTATATATATATATATATATAACTTTTTTTTCTAACTTTTATACAGAATAGTCAAAATTGGGTAAATCAAGTTGAAACTGAACATTCATCTTTATATTTAGGTATGAACAGCCTATAAACGAGTCTTATAAACTTATAGACTTATAAACTTATTAATTTTTGAATACTACCTCCATAGGTCTGTTTGATACGGTCCTAACAAAATCCCATAAATGAAAAATTGGGTTTAGCTAGTTTTTGGCGCTAATCATGATTTTCTATACAGTTTTTCAAATAAAAAATGTTTCTCATACATAAAACACTCTTTCTATGAATTTTGTTTAAGATTATGGATTGAGAAAATGTATTTAAACTTTTTGTAGATTATTTAATATACTTTTGGAAATATTCTGTAATTTTTTTATTTGAAAATATTTTAAAACAAGCCGGTCGGAAACTATTGGAAATCAAAAACCATTCAAATTTAGACAAGGTATCATCAAATATTTCCCCCAACATTCTCTGATTATTTTTTTTGCATTTAAAAATTTTTGGTGGTCATCTAAAGTATAATCTGCTATTTTCCACGAAAAATTCCACCACTTTGGGAGTGGAAAGCACCCTTAATGTGAGATAAATGTTTAAATAAACGCTGGGGGAAGGTATTTTATGTGTAGAAAATGTGTATTAATTTTGAATTAAATCGGTAAAGTAGTTTTGGAATGGCAGTGAACACGGACTTTGAAAAAGTAGGTTTGAGAAAAACCCGTTTAAAGTTTTAGAAACCTGCAGCTGTCAGTGCTGTAGTGCTAGAGTGCTAGAGTGCTAGAGGACAGGAGACTATCTAGACAATAACTTCGAGAGATTTTTTGAAAGTGCAAACCTTTACTCCCCCTCCCCCTTAAGGTAAAATGTTTAGACAATTTATAATTGTTTTTAGCGATTTTTTCTTAGAATAGAGTTAGAAAGGCGCGGTGTTTTCAAAAAATTTTAATTGATTTTCACCTTTCAATTAGAGCGAGACAATAATCAATTTGAGTTAAGGAACATAATTTCTTAAAACGTGTTTTCATTCATAACCATCTCTTATAATAATGTGAATATATTTAATGCTTTCACGATGATTGATTTTGATAAAAAGAGATATTTCGGGTTTCAATAGTGTAAAAAACTACGAATTTTGTCGACGTTTCGTGAACATTGTAGTTCACTTCTTCCGGGCTGACCTGAAACTGAGGTATCAGGTTATGTTGTTCTTATGTATACTCTTTACGATGCCTGTGATTGTCCAAAGCGCCCCACCGTGAGGACTGGTTGAACCTGATTAGCCAATCTAGTCTTTTTTTTTTTAATCCGGGAGGACGGAAAGACAAATCGGATTGGTATTATATCCATCGTCCTTATTAATGTTATTAGGGTGTTTTAAGATTTTGATTGCTTTTTTTATGTTTTCTGGGAAAGATATTGTGTTTCTTTTGCGATGACTGTTGTTTTATCAAATAAAATGTGATGTCCCGTTTAGATATAATGCTCAGGTAGTGCTGATTGCATAATATATAAGCCTGACTTTACCGTCATGTTCCTTTATAAGTTGGCTCACCGCTCTCCCGGTTTCTCCAATATAGTCTTTGCCACAAGAGTATTTGGTATACATTAGATCGTATATCTTTTGACCAATCCCAAAGGATTAAAAATCTTTCCACTCAAAAACAAAAAAAATAAAATTTGTCAAATTACTTCCAGTAAGGCAAACACGACTAACTGATACAGTAAAAAACGTGGCCATGCTCTCAGCAATGAACTGATTTCAGCCTTATCTAAAGGACATCGTTTTGCAGTAGCTCCTTCCAAAGTCCCAACAGAAGATATCATCAGCAATTTGAAATCCACAATATAAAACAAAAACCCTTCCCAAAGACTCGAAACTTGACAGTCAAACAATATCTAAATTAATACTTTCTAATCCCATCTCTCCAAGATTTTACGGGCTCCCAAAAATCCTCAAAAATAACATTCGACTCAGATTGATCGTCAGCGCAATAAACTCAGCAACTTACAACCTAGCGCGCTTCTCGCTACAAAAATAAATCCGGTTACAGGAAACTCTCTCAATCACGTCCAACACTCATTTGACTTTATCAAATTTGACTAAAGATTCACATTAAGCCCCAGGACACCATAGTGAGTTTCGACATACTATCTCTCTTTACGAAAGTACCAATTTCTGATACAATTTATATCACTAAATCTTTTGCAAACTTCTCTTCCGAGCTCATACCTTTGATAGCACACTGTGTCAATAATACTTACTTCTCTTTTAATAACCAATTCTACGAACAAACCTCAGGAGCAGCAATGAGATCCGCAATCTCACCTGTAAGAACCAACATCTTTATGGAACATCTAGAAACTAAAATCTTCAACCAATCCAAGCTTAAACCACAATTTTGGTTCGGTAACGTTAATGATACTTTTGTCATCTGGCGACATGGACGAGATGAACTAAATAAGTTTTTCGATTTCATCAATCGATCACATGCTACTATCCAATTCAACATGGCCATTTAACAAAAACAGAAAATTGCCTTTCTTGGCCGTATTAGTTTACAAATTATCTAATAATACATTGGGACATGAAGTTTACAGAAAACTCACCTATAGAAACAGATACCTACAGGCCTCCTCTTACCAGCACCAATCTCAAAAACAATCGGTTATCAACACCCTTGTATACAGAGCTGTCTCCATAACAGATGTAGATAACTTACAAAAAGAATTACAAATCGTTAAACAAATCCTGATACAAAACGATTACAAAAAGAAAAAAATTGATACAGTAATAAGGAAATACACTAAAGAAAAAAACAAGTCAACACCACCTACGAAGGAAAGAGAGAGAGAAAACGACCATCATCCTACCCTACATCCAAGGAGTCACAGAACAAATAGGAAGAATTCTCAACAAATACAACATTCATACCATATTTAAACCACCTGCGAAAATAGGGCAAATAATAAATAACCCCAGAGACAAAAAAGCACCCCTCAGTGATCCAGGAGTATATAAAATCCCTTGTTCTTGTGCCAAACTCTATATTGGAGAAACCGAGAAAGCGGTGAGCCAACGTATAAAGGAGCATAAGAGTAGTCAATTTGAAAATTTTTGAAAATGAACATTATTTTTGATTATTTTCGAAATCGAAATTTTAGTACATGGGCCCCTTTTTGGCAAACAGATTCAACTGATAATTTTTCTAAATAAATAATAATAAGCAACTCAAAATTGTGCGGATTAAAAAGATTGTTATTTGCACTTACTTAAAAACGTTGGCATAGTACAGATTATTATTTTTTATTAAGTATCCTCCGTAATACATGCAGGCTGCATAAGCAAAATATATAATGGATCGAGCTAATCCAAAAACCAAACCTCTGTAATGAGTATTTCTCTTTCCTGCTTTGAAAGATGGTTCCATTGAATTTATGTAACATTTGTAGATATTATCTTCTATCCCGAGTCCAACAACGGTTCTTACGTTACTTACTGCTTCGACAGCAATCTAAAAAATCCAATATCTAATTAAAAATACAACTTAATGCCGTAAAAGTGCAATGCATAAATTAATTATATTTTCCGAAATTTTGAACCACGTACCCCTATCTTAAATAATATTTGTCGATATAATATTTTTTTAGTGAATTTCCCAATTACTGTTTCTTATAGATTAAAAAGTATTAAAATTTTTGACCAAGTATTTAAATTTTTAAATAAAAAATATGAATTCTCAACCAAAAATGTAACAGATGATAATCGAGCCAAGAATTCTATTTATTTTAAACGAAAAATCTATTGCATTAAACCAAAAAACATTATATTTCTACCAAAAGAGATGAATATCAAAATTAAAAAAAGTGAATTTTTAAAAAGAGTGGGATTTTCATAAAGAGAGATTTTCCAGTCATTTAATACAATAATTTTTATCCAAAATGTAGATATGTTTAGCAAAAAGCACAATATTTCTAAAACACAGTTGGATTATCAGGCAAATAATTGAATTTTCAAACAAAAAGATAAATTTTCAACCATTAAGATGAATTTTATATTAAGAAATATGAATTCTTTACAAAATATAATAATTTCTAACTAACTAATTAAATTTTCCATTAAAGAGATAAATTTTCTAACAAAAAAGACGATTTTTTAAAACAAATTACAGCAATTTTTAACCAAATAGTTGATTTTTAAAACTGAAAAAGATAGATTATTATCCAAGAATGAAAAGTTATTTTTTCAATAAAAAAATTAATCACAATTGAAAAAATAATAATTTTCAACAAAACATTTAAAGGTTCTACTAAATATTTAAATGTTCTCTCAAACATTTGGTTTTTTATAACAAAAAGAAAAATCGTTTACTAAAAGAGTTTAATATACAACCAAGGATATAAATTTGTCGACCAAGCAGTTAAATTTTCAAATAAAAATTCGAATGAAATTCAAATAAAAAATTTAATAGTTCAAATTTGAACGAGAAAAGATGTTCTTTTTAATTAAAAAACCGTTGCAATGAACCAAAGAATATGAAATTTCTAACAAATAAGATCAATTTTTAAATAAACAAAATTTTTATTCAGTTAGTTGAATTTTCAAAAAAAGAGAATAATTTTCTACCAAGGAAAATAAAATGATTAAAAAATTAAATAACTTTTTAACCAAATAGTTGAATTTGATAACTGAAAAATACGAATTGTTGTTTTATTAATTTAGTAACCAAATTATTGATCAAAAATAGAATAGTTATATTTTCATTTTAAAAAATTATTTTTTGTTGAAAACAAAACGAATTTTCAACAAATCGGTTTAATTTTGTAACCATTTTTAAAGTTTTTCACCAAATTGTTGAATTTTCAATAAACTTAAACGAATATTTTCAAGAAAGAAAAATTTTCAAACAAACATTGGAGTTTTCAACCAAATAATTAAATGTTTAGTTGAAAAAATTAATTTTTAACAAATAAAAACAAATTTTTATCAAGGTAGTTCAAATTTCAACAAATTTCAAAAATTATGAATCTTCAACAAATAAATTAATTTTGAAGATAGCAGTTCCACTTTTAAAAAAATAGTTGAATTTAAAAATTGAAAATATTAATCTTTGAAAAAAAATGTAATAGCTGATAGTTAAAAAAAATTAAAATTCAAAGTAATTAAATTAACTCGAATAGGCGAATTTTCAACGAAATAGTTGTATCCTCAACTAAAAAAGATTCAATTTTAGCCAAACAGTTCAATTTTTATCCAATAAAATATCATTTCTACCAACAAAATAAAAAGACTTTTTAACGCATTATATGAATTTTCAAGGAAATAGGACTGTTGATCATTTCTGACGAAAGAATAATAATTTAAAAAAATTCAAATTCATTTTTAAAGATTTTAAAAAATTAGGTTCGAAAACTGGAAATTTTTATCAGAAAATAAGAGCAAAAAAGGACTCAGAGTATAAAATTTTACAATTCCGAAGGATCCGGAATTTAGAATAATTGTAATTATATTATTTTCAATCAAAAGCGTTCAAAATTAAATAATTAGAATCTCTACAATTTTGATTTTAAATGATTTTGAATTCGAATCTATTAGAATTTAAAATGGAAAACTAAATTGAATGTTTCAAAATCAAAGATAATTATGTAAAAATTAAAATGTTAACATTCATAATTTTTATACTTTAAATAGATATTGATTGTTATTCCTGTGAACTTTTAATGTTTCAATTATTTTCAAAACCTTGAAAATTATATGCTTTTTACCTTGAAACTATCAAAATCGATCAAATGAAATCTGGTTTAAAGATTAAATCTTTATTTCGGTAGGATTTTGAAACTAAATCGTTCAAAATAATTATTTTGTATATTTTTAATCATAATTTGTATGATTAATTCAATTTAATCTATAGTTTCAAGTGAAAACTTGAAATTAATGATAAAGAATATTCATTCAAGGAGAAGAAATTGATGTTGCTTCAAGTTGGAATAAAAGTATATTAGATGTCAAATTGAGATAAAATAATGATAGATAGTATCGATCTATCAACCGGGTGACTTCTTAACAATTAGTCTTAGATTTGATAAATAATAACGCCGCCCAGAATGCAGATAAAAATATTTTGTTAACCTGTGAAAAAGCTTAATAAATTCTGCATTAAGTGGGCCTTAGTTGAAGTGATTAGACATTTTTTGTATTACATTATCACGTGAGATAGGCAAAAATAAAATGATAAAAAAAGTACAAAACTGTTTTTTAACCTGAATTTTATTTTTGACTATCTAAAGTGATAATTCAATACCCAAACGGCCAAACTACTTCCGCTAACGCTTATTTAACGCAGAATTCAATAGGATTTTCAAAGATTTAAAAAATGATATTTTTTCCTGTGTTCAGGAGAATGGAGTCGTCTTTAAAATTTGAGGATGTTTTTTAATAGATTACCTGGTTAGCGGTCCAATACTATGAAACATAAGAACTTCAATAAAAAATTATCACAGTGGAGCAAGGTGGCCGTTTTAATCTAAGAAAGAAATGCTTGGTCATTTCCCGCGGTTTTCACCGGTTTTCAAACATTGTTCACTATCTATTAAATTAAAAGCTCAAACACTCAATCCTGTTGAAGTTAACCAATTTTCTATTTAAATCAATGAAAAATGAACTGGAAATTAAAGCACTCAAGTTGAAACTCTTACATTTTTAAATTTTTAAATTGATGTTTAAAAGTTCTTTTTTTTATTTAAGAATTTTGCATTTAAATGCTCAATATCTTACACCTATAAAACGGAAAGTACTAACACTGTTCAATTTAATAATTTTAAATTAAATGCACTTCAACTTAAAAATTTACAATTTTCCACTTTTATAAACTGCAGAGTCCAAAGATTCAGTTTCGGTTCCAAAAATATAAATCCACGTTATCATTTTCAACGCCCTAAATTAAATAATTAATCAATAAACTTAAAATATATAGAATTTTATCTGGTTTTAAGCCAAAAAAATTAAAACTTGAAAGATTAAGTATTTTTTTAACTGAAGATTTTTTAGATAAGAATTTGAATTATTTCTATTTTTAATAGTTTAGGTATCCTTAAAAAGCTTAAAATTTTTATTTCAAAGGCTTTTAAAATCTACAAATTGTTTCAAATTTTTACAAATGTTAAATCTTAAACAAAGTAAAGTAATCTTTAGAAAATGTTTTTATTCTTTTGAAGACTTTCACAAATTAAACAAGGTTAGACATTTTTGGTTTAAAATCTGCAAAAATCCACACTTTGTTTTAAATTAGAATATGGCTATTTGTGCCTAAATTTCCGTATGAATAGCCGAATTTTGCGGAACACCTACTTCTTTTAAATTATTTGAAATAATTTCAAGTTTTAAAGTAATTTTGCAGATTTTCAAAACCTGTAAATATCTCTAAAAATTGCTCGAATTGTTCTGCAAATAAGAAGTGTTCAATTGCTATTTATACATAGAAATTCAACAATTTCACTTACAAATTAATAGTTTTTATATAGAGCAATTAAAATAAATAAAAAATAATTAAAAATAAACATCTAAAATGGAAAACTTTGTCAAGTAAAAGAATTTCGAATTACTCCTTATATACTGAATGATATCATAATTGAAGAAGATAATAATTTGACGAGTTATTAAAAGAATAGTTAAAATCGAACTTAGACAGATTTTTTTTCCAAGATTTGTAAAATTCTCGTTCTAAAAATAGATTCACTCTTATTTCCCGGGGTTTCCCGGTCTCAAAAAATTCCCGATTATTGATAGATTTCCCCGATTTCCCGGTCCAGAGGACACCCTGCCGGAGAGACACGTATAGTATTCATCTATAAATGTAGCTTAAAAGAACAAGAAAAGATCAGCTGAGGCCTTGGTGGCGTAACTGATTAACACTACATTCATGTATAGTACCGTTCCCTGTTCAAATCCTGGCTGAGGCAAATTTTTTTCTTGTTCTTCAAACGATTATTTGTCCGAAGTAATCGCTAAAGATAACATTTTAATTAATTAAAACGTGCAATAAAAATAAAATTTAATAAATAAGAATTCAGAGACGAACCTTCGTCGAAGTTTCCAAACTCAGATGATAATTGAAAGTCTCATTTGTCAAAACTAAACCCTGTAGATATGTGACTACAAGAATTAGAGGGATGAAGGACATTCCCACTAATCCTAATCTCCAGTCATAGTAAATTGACAATGTAATGGCAAGTATGATAGTACTAATTGATTGAATTATAGTTCCAATCCTCTGTCCTGAAGCACCCTGAACAGCTGCTGATTCTGTTGAAAGTTTTGAGCACAGGGCTCCTGTACCATTGGCGGGATTGTCAAACCAACCTATTTCTTGTTTCAATATTGCTTCGAATATCAGACCTCGTAATCTGATTGTCAAACATTCACTTGATACGCTGAAGAGAAAAATCTAAAATCACATCTTTTATTACATTTTAACATCAATTAGTTACTATAATAAAATATATTTTGGGGCTTCAGTTTTGTTACTTATTATAAAAAGAGACAGTTCAAAAACTACGTCACACTGTCAATCCAGACGGGGGGGGGCTACTTCATAAATTCTGTGATGATTGTTGGCATGGTAGAGGGGGGGGGGGGTTAACTCATAATGTTACATTACACTTAGAAAATATAAATGCGATTAAGAATTTGTTGAAATGCTTGAAGAAATACAACCCATCTATTATATTTTTGTGGTCACAAATTCTACTACTTGTTTAAACAGTTAACTGATTTTTCTTGAAAATCAATTTTTCTTCAACTGAAACTTCAACTATTACATTATTCAATGAAAATTCATCTTTTTGCATTCTCATCAGAGAAGGTATCAGATTTGTGTAAAATTGAACCCCCCCCCCATTTTTGTGAAATGTCCACTTTATGCGACCTGCTGCATCCGAAAAACAGGTTTTTATAAATGAATCTTTCTGCGTGTTTTGTATGTGCGTCTGTGTGTGCCTGTAGGTTTTTTTTATCATGATTACTTTCAAAAGAATTTACAGATTAGGTTGGCCTTTGGCATACTTTTTTGACGTCATAAATTTAAGGTCAAATTCGTTAGCCAGCCATTTTGTATGGAAATTATAAAAGTTAGAGCACTTTCAAAATTTTGTGATCACCGTTTTTTTAATTTAAGAACTCTATGTATGGTTATTAGTAACGCTCGAAAGCAAGAAAATTTATCCTGATAACTTTTTCTGATAACAAAACAACGCACGATATGAAAAAAATCAGAGAAAGAAAAACGTTGCATTTTCAAGACGCTATAAGATTATTATCATAACATTTTTTGGAATTTTTCTGGAAAATCGAAAATTGATATTTTGATTGCACAAAAAATAATGAAAACCAAAAAATTTTATTTTACGTCTAAACTTGACAAGATATGAAAAAGATGAATAAAAAAAACTGTGCATTAAAAACAGATCTACACATTTTTTATGTGAATCACTTTTTAACAGGACTCGTAGTTTTTGTTTTATTCTTAAAAAACATCATTTGAAAATTCTAAAAATTAAATTTCTGTACAAACAACACAACCTACGAGAAAATAAGGTTTTGTTTTATTCATAAAAAATATTAAAAATGAAAAATTTAATTTTTGGACAAGATTCACAAACTATAAAAAAATGATTAAACTAAAGTTGTGTATCTAAAAAAAGAGTAAAAGCACAGCCAAATTTTTCATCAATAATTGTTTCATAGGAAGCGTAATTTTTGTTTTTATTTGTAAAAAATAACATTTCAAATACAAAAATTAAATTGTTTAAAAAAACAACACAAGGTACGAAAAAGAATTAATAGACAAAATTTGTTTAACCACAAAATTTCTACAAATTTGTTATAAACTCTTCTTATAAATAAGTATTAAATATAAAAAATTGACTTTTCGGAAAAACGAAGGAAATCGCAATAACATTTTATTTAACTAAATTTTCGACTAAATAATGTCTAAAAATTTGCTTAAAACTACCTTCCGTTAGGATGCGTATTTTTAGTTTGAATAGTAAAAATTAAAATTGAAAATAAACAAATTAAATTTATAGAATTCTTTTATCTTATTTTCTTAATAGGATGTGCATTTTTTTAATTTTAAAAATAAAGCAATGAAAATACTTTTGCTTCAATACTAATTATTATTATGAATTGCAATAAGATAAATTTATGGAAATGATACGTTTTTGGAATAGCTAAAAATAAAAATTAATGTAAAATAAAGTGCAATAATATTAAATTAATAATTAAAAATAAAACTTGTGCTTTATTATGCAATAGCCGAATAAGCAGCACCAAACCGATGTACAGAAACAAATATAATATTCATTTGATATAATCGAGTTAAACATAATGTAGAAACGTTCGCATTTTGGACAACATTTTTAATTAAATAATTGATACAAAAATATACGCATTTTGTTTTATATTCGTATTTTTTTACAGAAACCTGATTTTCTTACTTTGTGTTTGAAAATTCAACAGTTTTTTTTTAAATTTCGTCATTTTTGCTAAAAAAAACATCATAGGTTTTGTTGAAAATTCGTCTTTTTTGGTAAAAAAACATTGTTTTTTTATTGAATCCAACTTTTTTGATTCAAAATCAAAATACTTTCTTGTTTGAAATATCAACCAATATATTTTTGGTTCAGAATTAAACTTTTTTGTTTCAAATTCTATTATTTGATTAAAAGTTGAACCATTTTCTTTCTTAAACATTGATTTTATTGGTTGAAGGTTTAAAAAATTTTATAAAAATTAATTTTTTAACTAAAAATTCTACCATTGCATTATTGGTTGAAGATCAATCAATTTCAATTGAAAATACAACAATTTAATTCACAATGCATATATTATATTGCAAATACATATATTTTGTTGGAAAATAATCTTCTTGCTTTCGGTTTCAAAATTGAACAGTTTCGTAGAAAATTTGTCTTTTTGTCTTAAAAATTCATCTGCTTTGTTAAACATTTACTTTTGCTGATTAGAATTCTTTACTTAAGTCGAGAATTCAACTATTTCCCAGGAAATTTTATTATTCTGTTAAAGTTTCAACTATTTTGTTAAATATTTAATGGTTTTTTTGCATCTTCGTGTTTTTGGATGGAAAATTCCTCCTTTTGGATTCAGAATTCAAGTGCCTTTTAAATATATGGTCTTTTTGTTTTAAGAGTTCAACTATTTGGTTCATAATTTAATGGTTTACTTGTTTATTAATTTTTTCGTTAATTTAATTATTTGATTGAAAATTCATCTACGTTGATCGAAAATGTAACTGCGTAATTATAAATGAAACTATTTTTTTACAAATTTAATTATTATGTTGTAAGTTCAGCTATTTTCTTAAAAGTCCTTTTTGTGAAAATACAACTGTTTTGTTGAAAATTCTTTTTTTTTTTGCTTAGAAATTCAACTTTTTTGTTAAAAGTTTATCTTTTTGGATTAAAAATTCTACAATCTGCAACTATTTCTTATTGAAGTTAAATCTTTATTGTTTGATTATTTGAAGATGTGGTTGAAAATTTATCTAAAAAATTGTACAGAAAAATCAAATTAACGCGTAGTTTAATCATTTTTATTCAGAAAATAAAAAAATTTTCAATTGATTTAAAGCTATATGATTTGGAGTTTCAAGGTGTAATATTTTGGAATCTCAACGAACAATACATTACATTATTTAACTAAAAAATGTTTCGTCCATTTAAATTGCATGTTTAGCTATTAAGTCGACATTTTTTTTTCAATTTATTTCGTTAAATAAAACGTTTCTTTTGGTCAAAAGTTTAAATTTTTCGTTGCCAATGCAACTGTTTGGTCTAAAATTCATTTCCTCGTATGCTGATAATTTAACTAACTGACAGAAAAATCATTATATTTTTTATTGAAAATTCATCAGTACCGGTTTAAAGGTAAACTGCTTTATAAAATATTTGACTTTTTAAATTACTGTGTATGTTTTTTGTTTTACTTAAGTTGATTATCAAATGAAATTGAAGAAAAAATATTGTTTTTAAAGGGGTGTGAGATGTTCGTATTTGTAACGTAAACCTGACAGGTTAAAGGTTCAAGTGTTCCAAATAGCATGACGTAGTTTTTAACTGCCCAACCAAATTTTGGGACAAAGAAATTCACCTGTGGTTCCTTTTATTTATACAAAATTTTCTTAAATTTATGTTAACTCACAATCTGTTCTTTTTTTGCATGAATTAAAAAGTTTTCTTTAATTTGAGACTTTATAGTAACAACTTCACAAGTTAGTAAATAAAAAATTAAATGATTAATTGTTGTTTTTATTTTAGATATTTTTGTAAATGACGTTTTAACCTACCTGGCTAAAATTGGATACACCAATAATCACTCCAGCTACTACAAACCAGGTGCAGTATCTGTTTGTTTCCTGACGAACTTCATCTGAATCTGGGCCCGAAAGGACCTGTAAATTTTTTGATTCTGTGTTTACTTGTGTTGTTTATACCATGAAAAAGAAATATTTTTTTAGATTTCGAAAAAAACGGTTTCTCTTATTTTGGCTGACTCAGCTTGACCGTGACTACTGTTTAGAGAATTTATTCTTTTACGTAGAATAATATACAGGGAACAGATTAGAGCCACAGTGAAGTTAACTGAAGAAAGAAGCTCTAATTCGCTCCCTGATAATAAACAAGATAGTAAAATTTAATTAATTTTAAAAATATTTGATTACAAATCAAATAATTTTAATAATGAGAACAGTTCCTTATTTATTTTTTACTTAAAATTAAATTAGTTTTATATAATTATAAGAGTATGTCTGTATATATATACATAATAAAAAAATAACTTAATCTGCACACTTACACCAATGACATCTCCGAATAAAATTGAAAAGAGTGGCATAGAACAACCGACAATTATCGATGTAAAACAAGCAGGAAGGATGAAAGGCCATTCTTGTTGATTTAGCTCCAAGATTCTCATCATCGACACTTTTTTAGTTGTTTTATTGACGTCTTGATTTAAATCCTAAGAAGACAATCATTTTATCTTAAAGAAACTTTTTTTCAATAAAATTTAGTAAGAAATACCTTATGGGCCGTACATAATTTGCGTTAAGTCTTTTGGGCGTGTATGTTTGTGGGGGTGGGGGGGGAGGGGGTCACAATTTTTCTATGTAAGATACTGTGAACAACTCACATTCAAAATATAAACTCTGTTAATTAAACAAATTTAGGTATTTAATTGAATTAATTTAAGAGAATAAAGTGTGTTAATAAAAATAAGTATTTATTTTTACGAGTAAAGTTTTATCATTTATGCAAGGCCTAAAATGTTGCCTAGTTCAACATAGTTCATGTAGTCAGAATTTAGAATTTTTTAGCCTGAAATCAAAAAGTGTGGAATGGCAAATTAACCTTATTCTCTAAAGAATAATTTCCCCTCTTTTTAACCCACTTTTTAGAACTTAAATGTCAAACGAATTAATAGAATCCAATAATAAAATCCAACTACAATTCTTCTCTTGAATTTTCGATAAAAATGTTATTTTTTGTTAAAATTATATTATTTAATTCAAAATTTAATTATTCTGTTGAAAATTTAACAGTTTAAAAAAAGAAATTCTTCTAATTAGGAATTCAACGGTCTTGTTGGAAAGTTATCTTTTTTCCTTAAAAATTGAACAATTTGATTGTTTTTTTTCTTTTTTGACTGAAATGCAGATATGGTTAAAAATCAACTATTTTGTTGAAAATTCGACATTTTGGTTTAAACATTCATCTCCTTCAGTTAAAAATTAAATTTTTTTCGAAAATTTACATCTTTAGGATGAAAATTCAACTGTTTTGAAGAAAATACGTATTTTCGTCTCTAAATATCAACAAGTTTGTATAATATTCAAGTATTTCGTGAATAGTTCAACTATTTTTTACAAAACTTTCTGTTTCAGTTGAAGATTTATCATTTTAGTTAAAAAAGCTTTTTATTTGTTCTTTATGCAACTATTTTGTGTAAAACTTGGCTTTTTTTGTTAAAGATTAATTTTTGTCAACTGAAGAAATAAATTTCACTTTTGATGGAAAATTCGCCTTTTTTATTTGAGAATATAGATTCAAGTCTGTTCTTGAAACGTTGCCTTTTATGATCCAATTCAACAAGTTTTGATTTTAAATTAATATATTTTTTGGTACAAAAATCAACTATTAAATTTTTTGTTGAAAATTCAACTTATTGTCGAGAGTTAAACTGGTTTATTAAAAATTAATTTTTTTGTTTTGCTTGAAGATTAATAATTTTGAAAGACAATTTATCATTAGTTTTTAGTTCAGAATTTAATTGTTCGGGTCACAGTTAACTTTTTTGTTAAATATTCACAAATTCGGGTTGAAAATATAACTGTTTGTAGAAAAATCGTCTCTTTGACTTGAAAATTCTACTATTATTTTTTTCTATTGAAAATTGATTTTCGTTACTAAATATTTAACTATTGTATTTTGGGCTATTTTATATTTAACTTTAATAATGTAACTATTTGAAAAGAAAGTTATGTAACTTGTTGAGTTGTTGAAAATTCGTCTTTTTAATAGATTATTAACTTTCTTGGTTGAAATCAATAATTTTTATTGAAGACTGAACTATTTTGTAGAAAGTTCGTTTTTCCACAAAAATTATAGTTGAATATATAGATTTCGTATACAGATTTTGATGAAATTTGTTTTCTTCAGGGCTGAATAATCCTCCCCGGTTACAAATTTAAATTTTTTATTAGATAAGTCTACTGTTACGTTGTTAGTTTAGAATTCATCTTTTTTGGTTAAAAATTCTACTATTTGGACAACAATTTTATTATTATTGTATGAAAATAAATCTACTATGATGGAAAATGCATATTTTCACTTTTTTGGTTAAAAACCTTTTTGTGGTGGAAATTTTATCTTTTTTGGTTGAAATGCAATTTTTCTGTTGAAAAATTAAAATTTTGTGGAAAATTTGTCTTATTTGGCTGAATTCAACTGTTTTCAATTAACTTATTAACATTTGTTTTGATTGAAACATCAACTATTACATTTTTTGATTCATTTTTTTTTGATGATAATTCATACTTTTAGTTTAAAATTTTAACCATACGGTTAAAAATTCATCTATTTAAAAAAAAAATGTTGTCTTTTTTGTTGTGGAAAATTAATTAACTTGATTGAAATTTCAAATAATTAGTTAAAAATTAATGCGTTTTGTTGACACTTTCATTTTCAGCAAAAAATTAGTCTTTTTGGTTGAAAATCCAACTATTTTGTATAGAAGTCGTACTTTTTCTCGAAAATTTAAAACTTTAGATAAAATTTGTTTTCTTTATTGACTAAATAATCATTGATGGTTGAGAATTCAACTCTTAAAGAAAATTAGTGTCTTTGATTTGAAGATTCATCACTTCAGACTTAAGATAAAAAATGTTATCTTTTTCAACTAAAAATGAAACTATTTGCAGGAAAATAAATCTGGTTTGGTTGAGAATTCAACTATTTAAAAAAAATTTTTTTTTTGAATGATAATATTTTATCATTCCATACATCATTCCTGATCTATGAAAAATAAAAACATTAAAAAATATATATTCAGTAGCTGAAAAAATTATTAACATAATAAAAAAATTTTTTATTAACATACCTCCAATTTCATATCAACTGATTCATCCTCATCATCATCTTCCTGTTTGTTACTTGTTTGGTTCGTAATTGCAGTGCTGGATTCAGTAAAGTCAGATACCTGAAATTTTATGAATAACAAATAAGATCTAATTTAAAAAAATTATTCCTAAAAAATAGGTCAAATTCATTAAAAAAAATTTGCAATAATTTTATTTTGTTACCTGAGCTGTGACGAGCGAAAAATAATGCCCTTCCAAATCCATCAAATAATCGTGAGTACCTTCTTCCACGGCCTCTCCATTGCATAAAACAACGATCTTATCAGCTCCTCGAATAGTTGTCAGTCTGTGTGCTACAATAATTGTAGTTCTTCCTCGGTTCGCCTAAAAAAACATAAATCATTCTAAATTTCAAAAAACCGGTCCTTTTTGATTAAAAAAAAAATTATTTACAATAATATTTTTAAACCTTGTCTAAAGCGGCTTGCACTTTTGACTCACTGCCAGTGTCAAGTGCAGAAGTTGCCTCATCAAGTAGTAAGATACTTGGATCTCGAACAATTGCTCTGGCAATTGCAATTCTTTGTTTTTGACCTCCAGAAATTTGCGCCCCTCTTTCACCCACAAGTGTGTCATATTTCTTTAAAATTAAATAAAGAAATTCACAATAGGGTGGTCGAAAATTTTTTTACGCTAAAGAGCAAGGCGTTTATGAGATTTTTTATGAGATCGCTTAAGCGACTTTTTATGAGATTCTTAGAAAAAGAATTAGTATTTGTTATTGCTCTAAATCCGTCTATGTCAAGGCGTACCTCATGAATTAACAATTGACAAGGGAATTTAAATGAGACAAATTCATTTTTCGACACATGGAAGAAAAAAAACATCAACTATCTTGTATTGTGCCTGAAAAATGTACCGAAAATTCAAAATATAAGTTTTATTTAAAATTCATGCTAGAGATGGAAATTTTCTTGAATTTTTTCAGCATCAACTTTCTGTATTTGACAACTGAAAAATTTTTAACAAATTTTAAATTCCCTAAACAATTATTATTTTTTAAGAAATTTGTGTGCACCATGTAAATCATAAAAAATCAGTATTTTTCGGAATTTAAGACATTTTGTAATTTTTTGAACAATTTTTATTTTGTTCAAATCATCTTTCATGCTGATTCATGAAAATTTAAAACTTTTCTCCTAGTTAGGTAAGGTCAAAAAATTCTGGTTTCTTAAATTATCTTACACTTTGTCAATAATTATTAAGATAATGTTTCTTTTAGAAGTTAAACCTCAATTGGTCAAACAAATATTATTTGCTTGAAAAATTTATTTTCTTATATTAGAAATAGTTAATTTTTTTGTTGGGATTAATAAGGCAGATAATATGTGTCTTCAGAATACAATGAAAATTTTTTTCAAGAAAATAATAATTCATTGAATGGTTATTAATTGTTTAAACACTCAATAATTCCCACATTGAAATATTATTATATCATCAATTGTGTAATTAGTTTAAAAAAGTCTGAAATTTCATTACATTGTTGGAACAAATTTTTACAATTGAAAATTTTCAAATCAAAACAATTGATTTATATTTGTACCAATATCTCAAATTCCTAAAAATTGAGAGAAATTTTGTTCAAAGTGCAGTATTTTCCGAACCAGCGTAGGTATCTAGAATCTTATTTTTTATTTAAAGTGAGAATTTTAATCTTACAATTAATATAAAAAAAATAAAATAAAAATAATTCTGAAATGATAACATAATGGCTGTTTTCAGAAAATTCTTTATAGTTTATTTTCTCAAAGACTCTACTTATTTTTGTAGTAACTTGTAATACATACTTCACATTTTCCTAGGTTTCTTCTTGGTAAATTTATGTTTCATTTTAATAAATAAATATTTTGGAAGAATCTAATTCTTGTCACTTCCCCGGAAATAACAAAAGGAACACAGAAATAATTAAATACAAATTTTTGCACCTAGAAAAGTTAAAAAAAATCTTTCGCTCTTTTCTGATATTTTTGATCATTTTCGATACTAAAGAAAAATTATATTCAAAAAAATTCACGATCGAAAAAAATGGTTAAGTTCCTATAAAACTGATAGGATGTCTTTCTTGTAAAAGTGGAAATTGGGATGAAAGATACAAGAAAAGATAAAAATAATGATTCTTTCTAGAAATTTTTTTTATTTTATTCATAAAAAGATCATAAAAAGAAGATTTTTTGATACAATATTTATGTAATATTAAAATAACATTTCCGCTAATATCAAAAAGGAACCTTATCAGTTTAATGTGAGCTCAACCATTTTGACGCCAGGAATTATTTAAAATAATTTTTTATTTTCTCTTGTATCTAAAATGCAACAATTAAGTGGGTTATATTATTAAACGTTACTTTTAACATACCTTTTCAACAATAAATTCAAATTATAACTTAGTTTCACGATTATTGAGACCGTCACGATTATTGAGTCAATTTACTTTATATAATACATGTTACTAGCTTTTTAAAAGAATTCAAATAAAAGACAGTATTTTACAGAAAATCCAATTTTAATCATTTAGGTAAAATATAAGCCATTTTGTATTCACAAAAATTCTAAGCATTGGAATGAATAATAAATTCCAAAAAAAGGAAATCCTGAATAACCACACTTGTTCGGAAAGTACAGCCTTTAAAAAAAAAGAAATTCTGTGCATTTTTGAAAATTTACGTGACAATACCTGCATGTTAAAAAACACTTTCTCGGAGTGATCGTGTAAACCGGAATTCAAGAAATTTTAGGAATTAAGGAATTCACAGGATTCACGGAATTCAAGAAATTCAAGGAATTCACGAAATTAAGAGAATTCGTGCAATTCGCAAAATTCACCAAATTCACGAAATTAATGGGTTTAGAAAAATTCACGAAATTCATTGAATTTATGGAATTTACGGAATTCGCGGAATACAAATATTAACGGAATTCAAGAATTTCGAGGAATTTAGAGAATTCAAAGGATTCACTGAATTCAAGGTATTCACAAAATTAAGAGGAATTCACGAACATTAAGGAATTCAATGAATTCGCGGAATTCGCAGAATCTAAGGGACGCAATTAATTCACAGAATTCACAGAATTCCCCGGTTCCACGGAAAAGTCGAAAAATTCACGCAATTCGTGGAATTAAGGCAATTTACGCAATTCAAGAAATTCGTGGAATTCAGAGAAATCAAGAAATTCACAGAATTCAATAAATTAACGGAATTCAAGGAATTCATGAAATTTACAGAATTCGTGAAATTCAAAGATCTCAAGAAATTTACGGATTTCATGGAATTCACGGAATTCATGGATATTAACGGAATTCACAGAAATAAAGGAAGTCACGGAATTTAAGGAATTAATGAAATTCAAAGAAAAGGAATTCACGAAATTTAAAGAGCTAAAAAATTCACAGAATTCAAGAAATTCACGGAATGCAAGTAATTCACGGAATTCAAAGAAATCACCGAATTCACAGAAAGCATGGAATTCACGGAAAGCACGAGATTCGTGGAATTTTTGGAATTAAATAAATTAAATGAATTTACAGAACTCAAGAAATACAACGAATTTTATGAATTGGCGGAATTCAACTAATTTACAGAATTTAAGGAATTCACGGAATTACGTGAAATTCTTGAATGCCATAAATGTACTGAATTCCTTAATTTCCGGGAATTCCTTAAATTCTGTAAATTCCATGAATAACATGGGTTCCTCAAATGTCCTGAATTCCGTAATTTTCGTGAATTTCGTAATTTCCATGAATTCCATGAACTCTGTAATTTCCATGAATGTCATGAACCGTGATTTCCATGAATTCTGTGAATTCCACGAACTCCGTGAATTATATGAATTACTTCCCGAATTCCGTAAATTTTTTAAATTGCTTGATTTACTTGGATTACTTTTTTTTTAATTCCGTCAATTCCTGGAATTCCTTGAACTCTGAAACGGAGTGGTTCTTTTAGACGGCCAATGCTAAACGAGGTTTCTTTAACATGCCAGGTATCGATATAATCTTCAAATGATTGTAATAATTTCTAGAAAATACTAACTTTTAATGATTTGGAGAGAAAAATAAAATTCGAAATAATATACGTAGTTTAAACAATTGAAAAATGCCTCTATCAATAAATATTATTGCCAACATACACTTACTGTGTTAATAATCTCAAAAAATACTAAATTATCATGATTTACAAGCGAAATTCGAATTAAAAAAAAATTATTTAACCAACTTAAAATTGGTTCGAAAATACTTGAGGACTTGACACTTATAGAAAACAAAAAATTTATGTTGGGATGATAAAAAAATCCGTTTTTATAATGAATCTTACATGCTTCTGCTATTTTCGAAGATTGGGAAGCTTTGCCCTTTTAGAGTGAAAAAATGTTGCAATGCATTTTTGAACCACCCTTTTGTACAAAAATGTGAGAAATGAATTTAATTAAATATATTATTTTTGGAAAATAAGGGTTCTGCAACATAATTTGGATTAAATTAAATCCAGGTGCAAATTTCGCCCATTAACACTATTTATGCTCTTGAAAATCAAAGCATGAATTTAAAAAAAAAGACTTTAGAATTAAAAAAAAAAAAATTTTTTAAATAATATTTACGTTTGGCAGTTTCATTATGAAGTCGTGAGCATTTGCTTCTTTGGCTGCAGATACAATTTCTTCCATAGTCGCATCAATATTTCCATAACGAATATTTTCAGCTACTGTTGTGTCAAAGAGCACGGGTTCCTGACCAACGATTCCCAAATGGCTTCTAAACCATTTAGGATTTAATTCTCGTAAGTTGTATCCATCGATTAAAATCTATAAATATTATCAATTTTTAAAACATTATTAACATATTTGATGTTTACTTCTTTCATCTCTAGTAATCATTTAGTATTTCTGAAGACAATTTGGTAATTAATTAAACAAAATAATTTTGAAATAAAGAATAAAATAATTTAATTGAATTTGAAATAATAATATTAAGAGAATAAAAAATTCTATATATTTTTTTTAATTCACACCTGTCCTTCGGATGGATCATAAAATCGCTGAATGAGTTGGATGCAAGTCGATTTTCCGCAACCAGAACTGCCAACCAATGCCACGGTTTGTCCTTTGTTTATAGAGAAATTGAGCTTTCGAAGAACCTAAAATTAAAATTTTAATTAAAAAAATTGTTAACTAGGTATCCAAATTTCCGTTTTACCATCATTTCTTCAAATTCGTTGGAAAATTAAAAAAAAATTTTAAATATAGCGAAGACATGTTATGAGTTAACTGTTAGCTGAACATTTTTTGTAGCCTGGAGAATTTTTTTTCAAATAATCGAATTTTCATATATTTCTCGAAAGCAACGAAAGGCAGAAAGAAATCACAATATAAAAGTTTGTATGTCTAAGATCTTCATAGAAAAAATTACTTTACGTTTTTTTGGCATTATCAAAAAAATGTTTTAGCTAGTATAAGAAAAACATCCTCTCAGTCTTAGGCGGCCTAAAACATTTTTGAGAATAGAATAATTTTTTCTCCTTAAAATATATTTTTAACATTTTTCTTTTAAACTATGCAAGATATAACAAAATAGCAATGATTATTTTTTGTAAAATTCGTTTGTCACACAAAATTTTTTCTTAACACTTTTTTTGGTACATTTCGTTGTTTTCGAGAAAACTGCAAAAATTTGATACTATAAAAAAATTTGTTTAGCTACAACAATTAAATTAAAATAATTATAATAAAAATAAAATTAAAATAATTATAAAATATTCTAGGATTCTCAAAATTCAAAAAATTATGAAAATGCAAGAAACTCTAAGAATTCACGGAATTCCATATATTCAAAAAGTTTCGAGAACTCTAGGAATTCTAAGAATTCAAGAGGAAAGTTTAATAAATTTCAAAGATTTCAATAAATTCCTAAGAATTCAGGGAATTTATATAATTATGAGAACTAAAAGAATTGTAATAATAAAAAGAATTAAACGGATTGAAAGGATTAAAAAAATAAGAGTAATTCTGCAAATTTAAGGAAGTCTAAGGATTCAAATACTTAAGGGAATTCAAAGAATTTGAGGAATATAAAGAATTCAAAAGATTAAAAGAATTGTTTAAATTAAAAGAATCCCAGTAAAGCTAAGAGAGTAGGCATTGTTATAGAAAAAAATTAATTTTTAAATTTAAATAAATTTATTTTTCATTTAGTCAGAAATGACGACAAGTACTTTCTGTTATATAAAGAGTAAACTTGATGGATAGTTTTGATTTCTATTTTCACTGATAGTGGAATTATATGTACACTAATCGATGGTAACTACCTCTGAAGATAATACAGATTTCTTTAAAAGAATATACGAGTAGTAAAAATTCAAAGCATTATCAAAATTCACGAAATTCTAAGAATCTAAGGGATGAGTTTAATAAATTTCGAAGAATTTGATAAATTCCTAATAATATAATAAATTCCAAAGCATTCAGGGAATTTAGGTAACTAAAACAATGAAAAGAATTAAAATTATTAAGAGAATAAAAATAATTCTAAAAAATTAATGAATTTACGGAATTTTTGTATTTTAAAGAATTCTGAGAATTCATTAATTTTAAAGAAGTTTAGATATTTAAAATAATTTAAAAAATTGAAAAGAATTGAAAGAAATCTGGTTTAATTCAAGAGAATTTAGGAGGACAGAAGTACAAGAGGTCTTTTTTGTAGAGCTTTTTTAAAATATAAACTTTAATACTTACTTTTTTTGTGACAAATAGGAAATCTTTATTATCATCGGGATGGTAACTGACCGACCAGATGAGATACAAATCAAATTACTTGAAAATAGATATCAATTTAATCGATATAAGATTAACCTCAAATTCTTTCTTTTTAACTTCCCTTATTTCCCCGAAAAATGTCAAAATTCGAATTTATGACAAAATCATCATCCACACAAAAATTGTTCAGCTCATATACAAATCACCAGATGTCTTTCTTGTGAAAAAAGAAATTTAACGAAAAATTGGAAAAAAGTGTGAGCCCGAGTCTTATGTTAAAATGTACTTTTTGTATTTAAAAAAAATCATCACTATATTCTTAATTTTCAACGTCTGTTAATTTGATCACGAAATTCAAGAGAGGATGGTAAAGATCTGTAGAAGGCAAAATAAGATTAAAATATTTGAATTGGGTCAAAAACTATAAAAGTTTTAAAAACCTTTATGTTTAATAAAATGGATGTAAAAATTTAAGTACTCTTAAATTCGTAAAAAAAGTTTTGTCATTAAATCGGAAACATGTGTATTTCGCTAATATTACGTAATTTCTTTAATAATCTTACTTTCACTCCATTTCTCGATGGATATTCAAATGAAACATTTTTGAATTCAATGCAACCTTCAATATCTGTTGGCTTTAAGCCTTCCGGAGTCATGGTATCGATTGCGGGTTTCCGTTCAATAATGGAAAATACTTTCGCTGCTGCTGCCTTCGAAATCCCGAAAGCTTCAATGAATGGAGAAGCAGCTCCCATGTTTATGCTTCCCATCATAACGCTGAAGAAGACCTTTGATTAAAAAAAATATATTTAATTGAAAAACTGAATATTTTTATCTTTAATCACTCGAAATAAAAAGATAAACCATTTTTTCTACACACCGTTACCATCGTTGCTGCAGTGTAAGTCTGATCTCCAGGAGGAAGCTTTCTGTCCTCAAGAATTAACGTAACTCCATACCAAAACGAGAGAGCGTAGCTTGCATAAATAAAAAACCACACTAAACCAAATCCGAGACCAGCCAGAAGTCCCTTTTTAATATTGGTACTGTAAGTTTTTTGCAGATTAATTGTGTACCTTTCAAATTCTGACTTTTGACCACCAAAAGCAACGACAGTTCGTATTGCGGATAAAGCTTCTTCGGCAATTGCTCCTGCTACTGCGTATACTTCTACTTCCTTTCGAGTCATCCTAGAAGTTGCCTGAATCCAACAGAATTGTAAATATCTTCATAATGGTAAGAGTTAGAAGTTAAAAAAATTATTTACATTTGAAATCAAAACTTTAATGCTTGACGTCTCTAAACAGATTCGGAAGAAGCAATTTAAGGTTGAAAAATGTAATAATTTAAAATTCAAATCAATCAAAATTTAAACATTGATTAAAAATTATACTATTTTCAATTTTAAGTTGTTTAAAATTTAATCATTTCAAATCAGAATATAGAAATTTGTATCGAGAACTGCTTCTTGTCAAAATTTGCCAAGTGAGCCACTTACTTTTTGATGAACGAGCTTTTCCGCGGAAATTACTTAATTCGGTTTCTAAGGATAAATGAAAAATAAAATTTGAGCGGTTTGGTGAAATTCGAAGTTTTACAACAGTTATTGCTGATAAAGTTTTTCTGCATGAATTTGGTCATTATTTATTTGCTATCGATTCTTTGGATGTATTTTGCTAATTTTTTAACTGGTCGCAAGTTATTGCTTTTTTCGCTCGGCACTCAGCACGCATCGTCCGTTTCGCGCGTGCTATGGCACAGTGGGGCCAAATGAGGTGTCCTTGGTCCATTGGTTGTACACATATAATTGATTGTGTTAATGAAACTAAATTTATCTACTAAAGTAGAGCCAAATTATGCATTTGTTTATAACATTTTGTTACAATAATTAATAATTGTTTAATTATTTATTTATTCAATTTGTTTAAACAAATAGAAATTATTTTTTATAACGAATTTCTTTTACTGAAAAAAGACAATATTATGCATTTGTTACTTAATTTTGTTTAAACAAATTTAAGAATCACAAAAGAAATCTACAAGCTAGATATTTATGTTCCTTTCTGTTAAAAAACGAAATAATTCTATTTGAAAATGACGAATTTATTCATTTGTTTTTAAAATTTTGCTTGAATAATAAAAAACTTGTCTCTATTTTTCTTATATATTATATCGACATTTATTTTTTTTAGATCTCCACTTAAAACATACATCTGAAGTAGCTATATATCATTTTTACTACCAATCTAACTTTTGTTGATTAGCTTGTTTATAAAAATTATAAAACAATCTTTTAAATATCTGATACTGCTGGACATCAGTCAAGACAAGTTTCCCCACTAATTCTATGTACTTTCACATGAATTGAATAAATTTCTACAAAATGGCATCTTTGTAATTAAAAAAAAAAATTATTTATCATTGTTAAATTAAAAAAATGAACGGTCTTAAAACTATCCTCCAATAACTTTGTTAGAAATTTCATAAGCTTTAACTTACAGAAAAATAATTCAAAATGGGTCCAATAGTTTGGGCTAAAAGTTAATTTGTACACGAAAACCTTATTTGGCCCCACTGTGCGTTATAATTTGTTTAGTTACTGTTTCCCACTGTTTCCTTATAATTTGTTTAGTTACAAAAACCAGTAACTAGACTGTGCCTTGCAAATTAAAATTTAATTTCAAAAGTTTGAGGGAAGTTAACCACTTGAAATATAAAGCGTTTAGGGGTGCATCTCAGCAACTAAGGCTTTTACAAAAAAATGGAAAAGGAAAGAATTCCAAAGAATAAAAATAATTCAATAATTTTTTGCGAGCCGGGAAATGACCGGAAATTTTTTTCCTTGATTAAAACGGCCACCTGGATTTCTTAGTATTTAAAAATTTATTATATTTATTGGCGTTTTCCTGTAAAAATAGTTATACTTTTTCGTACTTGTAAAAAAATTCCCACCAAGGATTGAAAAAATTTTTCATTTTATTTATTTCTTCAAGTGAATTTTGTTTAAGTTTGCAATAACAAAGAAAAACTATCCAATTAGCGGTTCTAAGGGCTTAAAAATCGTGATTAATTATTTTTCATAAATAGTTTGGAACTAATTTTCATATTGTACACATCAGCTGTTTTTTAAGCATATTATATTGATGATGTGTACAATGTTAAAATTATTTGGAAACTGTTTATGAAAAAAATCACGTGTTTAAACACTTAAAACTTCTAATTGGATAATTTTTCTTTGTTATTGTAAAATTTAAAAAAATCCACTTGAAGAAATAAATAAAATCAAAATTTTTTTCAACATATATACACTATGCCTTACAGCTAATAAAATCCCTCGTATCAGTTATTATTTAAAACTCACTTTCAATTGATTTGAATTCAATATGAAACGCTTTAAATTCCTAAGATTTAAAGTCGAAATATATAATAAATTCGCAACAAAGAAGATTAATTTTCTTACAAAAAAAGACGAATTTTTAACAAATTCCATGAATTTTCAACCAAATATTTGAATTTTCAACTTATAAAGGATCCATTTCTAATCAAGACTAGATAAGTTACAATTAAAAAAAAAAATTTTTAACATAAAAAACCAAATTGCCAACAAAAAAAGTTGAATGTTAAGCCAAGGAGGTAAATCTTGCAGAAATATGATTTAAAAAAAAAACTAGATTTAATAAACATGAAAAAAACACGGAAAAGTTCATTGACAAACGAATCCTACTCTAATTTTCTACCATATTGTTAAATCATTAATCAAAATATACTAATTTAGAACTTAACAATTACATTTTTAATAAAAAGACGATGTAAAAAAATCAAGAAAATAAATTTTTGACCAAAAGGATGAATTTTCAACAAAATATATTAATTTTTAACGAATTTTTTTAATTTTAAAGCCGGGAGGAGCAATTTTAAACCAGAAAATATTAATTTTTAATAAAAATATCAATTTAAATCAAAATTGAAATGTTTACCTTGTTAGTTAAAAAAAAATTAATTCTTATTAAAAAAAACGAATTTTCAACAAAATAGTTACATTTTTAACAAAATAGTTCAGCCTAAAAATGACTTTTTATCCGCAGAAGAGTTAAATTTTCGACCAAAGAGGTGAATCTAAAACCAAAAGAATAATGTTTTTACAAAGTAGTTCAACTTTTAACCAAGCTTCTGAATTCCTAAAGAAACAAGATGACTTTTTAACAAAATAGTTGCATTTTTTACAGAATAATAAAATTTGCAACTGAATATTAGAATTTTTAACCAAATGAGTTGAATTCTGAACCACAAATATAATAGTAGACTTTCGACCAAAAAAGGATTTAAGTGAAAATACGAGAAAAGGGGGTTTCTTAAAAACAGAGAAAAAAAGAACAATTCTTTAAAAGTAATTAATAAGGAAACATACTAAATGTTATCTAAGTTCGAAACTTTTCTTCTACTGACCCCCCACCCCTGTTCGAACCATAGTTTTTAGCGTGACCCCCCCCCCATGCAATTGGTAATGCAGTTTACTGACGACCTCTTAAAGTTTCGATTTTTGTATTTAATGAAATTATCCTTATAATGTATAGTTTAAAATTTGTTTAGCATAAAAATACACAACGAAAAATCGGAAAGACTCAGAAAACGAAATTACAACAATTAAAAGAATGTCAGAGAACAAGTATACTGAGACTATACTTAAGAAACTTCATTTTCAATTTTATTTATATTGGATAAAATATCAATATCACAGAGAAAAGTAACAGCGTTTCACTTTCAAGAATTCAAATTATTTAGAAACTGAAATTAATAAAAGAAATTAAAGGGCCTCTATATTTTGTCATTCTCATCATTTATGATTGAGAAAGTATAAGAAGAGAAAGGTCCGACAAGTCCGAAAAGAAAGGACGAGTTCGTTAAGAGCCATTTTGGATAAAAATACAAATTTTGGGACCATTTTTTTATACTGAAAATTTTTATTTGCGGCTATTAATAGTACTCAGAAGGCCAAACAATTTATCCTGATGACTTTTTTTTTATACAAAAAAAATTCTCAGAGTTATAGCATTTTCAAAATTTTTAGTA
>NC_046664.1:29644256-29648312 GCF_010883055.1 Belonocnema kinseyi
AGTTCTTAATTATATCCCTAACCTCAGTTACACAGACTTTTTCAATTGAGTTTTCCAACGCATCGTGTTCAACATCGCAGTTGTGGTGTCCTATAGCTTCATATCCGAATTGTCTCCTAAACTAGTCTCTGAAAGCCTCTAGTATTCCACCTGCAACATATACCATTTCCCCCCTACTATTTCTCATGTTGCCAATTTCTGTACTTTTGTTTCCTTTCATTTTCTTATAAAGTAGTTTCCTGCTTCCTTCAAAGTCGTTTTGTATTTTTATCTCTTCTTTTGCTCTAATTGTCATTTTGTATATTTGTGCTATAATTATTTTCCATATTTTAAGTGACAAAAAATTAAAGAAATGTACAACTTCAAGTCGGGTGGTCACTGACTGGGAAAACCGGGAACTATAGCCCAGATTTTTGAACACCAAGAAGTACCTTAGAGTTTAGAGAAAAACCCGGAATTTTCCAGATTAATTTTTTACTTTTGTTGATTTTATCTACATTTTCCTAAAAAGTCATCTTTTTTTGGGTAGCAAAATCAACTATATTGATGAAAACTCGTCTATTTCGAACAGCTGGTTCGATCTTTTAGATCTTTTAGGTTTTAAATTAGAAACAGTTAAATTCATTCAAAAAATACGAATTTACAACGAAATACTTAAATTCTCAACTAGGAAAAAGTAATTTGAAAAACAAACAGTTGAATATTCAGTTAAAAAAATGAATGAAAAAAAGAAGATTTTTCAACAAAAGAAATTTATTTTGAACTAATTGTAAGATTACGAATTTTTTTACAAATAAAATGAATTTTAAAGAAATTAGTTCAACTTTCAACCAACAAGTTGAATTTTCAACAAAATACTTGAATTCTCAACTAAAACAAATTAGTTTTCAGCCAAACAGTTCAATTTTTAACCAAATAGTTAAATTTTCATTTAAAAAATTGAGTTTTAACCCAGAATATAAATTTTCAACAAAACAGATAAAATATGAAGAAAGTAGTTTAACTTTCAACCAAAGAGTGGAATTTTCAATCAAAGACTATCAATTTTTTACAAAAAACGCAATAGTTGATATTTCAGCCAAAGAACATTTTAAATTATAATTTAATAAAAAATTAATTTTCAACCAAAATAAGATTTTTTAATAGAAAAATAGAATAAAATATTTCAATTTTTAACAAACGATGAATTTTCAACTAAGATTAAGAATCTTCAACCGAAACAATGAATTTTGAAGAAAGTAGTTCAACTTTCAACCAAAAAGTTGAATTTACAATCTAAGAAGATGATTTTTTAACGAAAAATCTAATATTTGATATTACAAACAAAAAAAGATTTTGTTTAAAATTAGAAACAGTTAAATTCATTAAAAAAATACGAATTTTCAACGATATTCTTGAATTCTCAACTTAGAGAAATTAATTTTAAAACAAACAGTTAAATATTCAGTTAAAAAACTAATTAAAAAATTTTTTTTTACAAAAATAAATAAATTTTTAACTAATTTTAGTTCAATTTTTAACCAAATAGTTCAATTTTCAGTTTGAAGTTGAGTTTTAACCCAGAATATAAATTTAAAAAAAAATGAATTTTCAACTGAGAATATGAATCTTGAATCAAAAAGATGAATTTTGAAGGAATTAGCTCAACTTCCAACCAAAAAGTTGAATTTACAATATAAGAAGACGATTTTTTAACGAAAAATTTAATATTTGATATTACAAACAAAAAAAGACTTTGTTTTAAATTAGAAACAGTTAAATTCATTCAAAAAATACGAATTTTTAACGATATTTTTGAATTCTCAACTTAGAAAAATTAATTTTAAAACAAACAGTTAAATATTCAGTTAAAAAACTAATTAAACATTTTTTTTACTAAAATAAATAAATTTTATCTAAAAGTAAGATTATGAATCTTTAACCAACAAACTGAATTTTAATGAAAGTAGTCCAACTTTCAACAGAGTTGAATTTTCTACCTAAAACGTTGAATTTTCAATTAAAATACTTTAATTCTCAACTAAAACAAATTATTTTTCTACCAAACAATTCGATTTTTAACCAAATAGTTAAATTTTCAGTTAAAAAATATAAATTTTAACCCAGAATATAAATTTTCAACAAAGATTATGAACCTTTAATAAAAAATAAATGATGAAGAAACAGTAAAATGTATATGAAGTATACGAATTTTCAACAAAATACTAGAATCCTTAACTAAAAAAATTAATTTTTGACTTAACAAATTAATTTTCTGCCAAATAGTTAAATTTCCAGTTTAAAAAATTAATTTTAACCAAAAAAATATTTCCACAAAGAAGTATCGTTTTCAACCAAAAAGACGTATTTTCAACTAAAATTATGAATCTTTAACAAAAAAAAATATATGAATTTTAAAGAAAGTAGTTCAAATTTTAACCAAATATTTAACTTTAAATCAAAAACAGTTGCATTTTCAACCAAATAGTTATTTAACCAAAATAATTAAATTTAAAGAAAATAGTTTACTTTTCAACCAATAAGTTGAAGTTATAATCTAAATGAATTAATTTTAAACAAATAGTTTAATCATTCATATTTCAACCAAAAAATATTCAATTTTAAATGAGAAACAGTTGAATTTATAAAAAAAAATTAAAATTTTTAATAAAATATTTGAATCCTCAACTAAAAAAGACTAATTTGCCGCCCAACAGTTGCATTTTTATCCAAAAAACGCGATTTTCTAACAAAAAATACATCTTCTCGTTAAATCTCATGCATTTTTTAATTAAAAAGTAAAATTTTCAGCCCAGAGGATTTATTTTGTATCAAAAAGTCAAATTTTTAACAAAATACATGCATTTTCAACCGAATAATTAAAAGTTTAATTGAAAAATATACATTTATAAACAAAAGTTAAATAGTTAAATTTACAATAAAAAAATAAACTAGAAAAAAACGATTTATTAACAAAATAGTTGAATTATAAAAAAATAGATTGAATTTTTAACTGAAATTAGGAATCTTTAACTGATAAATTACTGCATTTTTTAGGCGAAAATACAAATTTTCAAACCCGAAATTGTGAATTTTCAACATAAAAGTTAATTTGAAATCGAAACAGATTAGTTGTTAATCATAAGGATGAAGTTTGAATCAAATATTTCCAGTTTTAAACAAGAAAGATGAAATTTCTAGAAAAAAAATGAATTTTTAAGTTAAAAAACGAATTTTCAAGAAAACAATTGCTTGCTTCGGGATCGAAGAGTAAAATACCAACAATCTCAATTCTAAATCTGCCTGAGTTAAAGCCGATATCAGGTTGTGTGCGTGCGATATACCTACGATGGCCAAGCGACGCACACATTTTAAGGGTTGAGGGCCACTTTCATACGGGTACACGGTTATACGGGCGAGTTAGGGGGCGCCATGTTTCTATCAACTGATATTTCTAATGCATTGTGACTCTCTATTTCTCTCTGTTTTTAATTTGAATGAAAATTAAAAACGTTAGTGTAATGTAATCTCCAAATTTTCGATCTCTGGTTTTTAACGGATCTTTACGTTTCGGCGTGCACAGAATCCGAAAATCATAAAATTTTGTCGGTGTCTGTCTGTATGTCTCTATGTCTGTATATATGGTTACCTGAATGTTGCAGCCACGCTAACTTTTGAGGAATTTATCCAATCCAGTTATTATTATAAATACTTGCAAATTATTGAAATAAAATTTTTAATTTTGATTAAAATTAGAAAAGTTATATACTTTTCAAAAATTTTAAAATCTTTAAATAATAGAATTATTTTTTTCATAGGTCCAAAAATTTTCAATAGATACCAAATATATTTTAAAACTATTTTGGCCGAATTTTTCGACAAGCCCACATTTTTCAAAATTAGAGCTTGTATAATCTAACAGTAGAGCGCGGAGCGCGATTGTGGCTATGATAATGTAATCGTCAAGGCCGTAGGTGCTTTGAGAACCTTCTTTAATGTCAAATTAAAAAAAAAAGGTTCAGCTTCACTTTATGATTGTAGTTTATGAGGGGTTTGAATTACAGTATTTGATATAAT
>NC_046664.1:29648412-29650980 GCF_010883055.1 Belonocnema kinseyi
TTGTAAAATTGAAAATTCTAATTTTTATTGTACAAAAAATAACGAGATATAAAAAATCCCATTTTGTGGTCAAACTATGCAGGATACAAAAGAAGATGAATAGAAAAAAATTGTGATCTCGAAAAAGATCTACCAATTCGTTAGTAATCACTTCTTGATATGAGGCGTACGTTTTGTTTTATTCGCGAAAAATAACATTGAAAATATAAAAAAAAACTTTGTGAAAAAATGATACAAGTTACGAAAAAAAATGATTTAACAAAAATTATTTACCCGAAAAAGAGCTACAAATTTGTTATGAATTACTTTTTGACATGACACGTAGTTTTGGTTTTGATCATAAAAATTATATTAAAAATAAAAATGAAAAATTTGTTGAAAAACAACAAAAGGTACAAAAACAAATTAATAGAAAAAAGTTATTCGCTCAAAAATGTGATATAAATTTGTATTCATTTATTACATTCTTATTATTTATGACGGAGATAGTATTAGAATTGCCCGAAATTTGACACCACATAATTCAAATTTTGAACCAAACGATGCAAAATACGACAAAAAGTCTTAAAGAGAAATGATAGGTTTTGACAAATCCTAGAAAATTTCTTTAAACCACTTTTCAACAGGACTCGTAATCTTGTCTTATCGTAAGTAATATATGCAGATAATCGAAAATTCCATTATTACGCTAAAAGACGCAAGATAAGTAATAAATCTAAAAGAATACTTGTAGGATATTTTGCTTTATACACGTATAAAAAATAGAATGAAAACCAAAATCCTATTATTAGCATAACAACGCGAGATAGAGAAAAATGTCTAAAAAATGATTGTATTTTTTAAGTTTATTTTAAGGTGGCAGAGAAAATATAAATTTACAACTGTCTGTAAAAAAACGAGAGCTGAGCGCGAGTGTCACGATAATATGGTGTACCTCAAAGCCTACAGAACTTTGAGAAACTTAATCTTTAACTATACTTATTCAGGCAAAAAATTCAGAATATGAACACGCATATAAATACTGCAATCTAAAGAGATGTTTTTGATAAAGTTTCATTCAAGCATTCTAAATGCAAAGAATAAATATCTGAGCGCGAATTGCGGGAATCAAAAGACGCGCCCCCCCCCAGGCGCGCTCAAACTTGCGAGCCACGGGCACAGCGCACGGTGAGAATGTGCCTGCGACAATAAATAGTTCATTTACGGATTATTTTATTACAAACTAACAATTAAGAGATAAATGTTTTTGAAACTTTCCCGTAATTTCTGATCTTTTAGTTTAAATTGAGAAATGTAAAGCAAAATATTTATATATTCTGATCATCCACTCGAGTAAAATTCAAAAATACATTTTTTCAATACTGAAATTATGGGGTTCTCTATTTAAAAAATCGGGACATAATTTACATACATAGTAAGATACATAAATTTCTTTAAAATATTATATAAAAAAAGAAAAAATAATTTTATTATATAATTTTATCGTTTCATTATAATTTATTTAATTCATGATTAATTACACAAACATAGAAATTTACGAATTATTGTTTACTTAAATTAATAATCGTGAGGGATGCGGTAATTTTATAAAATTTAACTTTACATATAAAAACTCCAAATCGCTAATTATACATGCGAGAACGATGTACGATCATATTTGTTTAAAACATTAATTATTTTTAATTTCAACTAAATATGTTCATCAATTAAAACTTTGAATGTCTTGAAACGTATAGTTTCATTTAGTAGAATTTCTAACACTTTTTTTCAAAACAACAAAATAATATTATGCATAGACAGTAAATTTTAATTGCGTAATGAGTAATTTTTTCCATAAAAGATGTCAGCTAAAAATATTTATTACGATACAATTACATTTTAATTTAATTTAAAAGTAAATCTTATGCATCTACATATTTTCTTAATGCAAATTTTTTTTGAATAATTGATTCATTAATTGAAAATAATAAATAAAAGTTCTCGATATAAAATTTGTATTTCATATTTTTAAGTATTTAGTATTTACCGATTTAGTATCGGCTATTTGGTGGATTTGTTCGACGGGTGAAGATTGCAGGGGCAAAGTAGTTGGTAGGTGCGATTTTCGGTTTGAGAGGCATGGGGGGATCGGGCAATTTTCGCCGGGAGCGCCGTCTACAATTAGTTCCTCGAACTATACACGTGCCGCATCTAGGCTTATAATATCTTTGCCCTTAACATGTGTACGTCGCGTGGCCATCGTAGGTATATCGCACGCACACAACGTGATATCGGCTTTAACTCAGGCAGATTTAGAATTGAGATTGTTGGTATTTTACTGTTCGATCCCGAAGCAAGCAATTTTGTGACAGATTCAATCTGACAGATAAATGAGTCAATTTCGTGTGTTTTTAACTGTCCAGTGTTTCACCTTAAAATCCGTTTGTATTATTATTATTATTACACCATTAAGCCATTTCCCTTTCGGGTTGCTGATCAATCTCTCTAGCAATCACCCCAAGCGAAGAACCTCACGAAGTCGTTATGTAAGGTTCCCCACTTGGGTCCATTAATAGCCAAGGTCTTTGT
>NC_046664.1:29651080-29653316 GCF_010883055.1 Belonocnema kinseyi
TTGACGGCGTGAGATGTACAGTCGCGGAACGGAAGACTTAAGATGCAGGCTTTTGTTCATGTGCATAACCTTTCTTGTCCCGATATCAAGAGATCTGAGCTCTACTTCGTCCATGGAACTACTCCTAATGAATAGAGTAGTACCGGGACGGCAAGTATGTTCGTTGCAGATACTTTGTTCCTCGCCGACAGTTCGGAAGACCAAATCTGTCGGATGAGACGTTTGTATCTGCTTCGGAGAGTATCCTTTATAGATGTCACATCCTGAATGCGGCTCTGTGGCACGCCAAGGTATGCATAAGTCTCTCCAGCGCAAAGGTATCGTATGGCGCTTCTATCAACAAGCTCAGAATCTTCAGGAATTCCATTAAGTTTTCCTCGCTTCAAATAAACCTTGGCGCATTTGTCTAACCCAAATTCTATTCCAATTTCCTTAGTATATCGTTCCACAATCCCCAGAGCTAGATGCAGTTGCTTTCTGTTTTTAACATAGATCTTAAGATCGTCCATGTAAAATACTCGAGTGACCTTGTACTTCCGATCTGCAGGTTTGCCGCACAAGTACCCGTCGGAATGGCGAAGTGCTAGAGATAGTGGCAATAATTTAAGGCAAAAGAGGAGAGGGCTCATGGTATCGCCCTGAAAGACACCTTTCTGAAAGGTGACCTTGTTAGTTGTCACACGATTTTTTCCAGATGAGATAGTAAATCTGGTTTTCCAAAGCGGCATCAATCTCTCTATGCACCCAACTATTTGCGGTTGAACCTTCAAGATTTCCAAAAGACAGATGATAAGTCTATGGGATGTCGAATCGAAAGCTTTCCGATAATCAATCCAGGCCATCGATAGGTCACGCTGGTAGAATGCTGCATCTTTGCAGACACATCTATTGCTGAGCAAGTTCTGCCGACATCCGGCTACGCCTTTCTTTGAGCCTCGTTGTTCATACATTTCTTGCCACACAGGTTCAATTGTCCGAACAATCTTATCATTTAGGAGAGCTGTGAATATCTTATAAAGCGTGTTCAGACAAATTATTGGCCTGTAATTCATCGGGTCAGCTAAGTTGCCTATTTTCGGCAGAAGTATGGTGCGCCCTTCCACCAACCACTCTGGAATCGGCTCTTCCGACTTTAAATATGAGGTGAAAATACGGGCCAAATGCTGATGGGTTGAAGAAAACTTCTTCCACCAGAAGGTCTTGATACAATCTGGTCCCGGTGCGGAATAGTTCTTCATCCCTCTTAATACTTTTTTCACCTCCTCGGTAGTGATGGGTGGGCATTCTTTATCAGGTGTTATGAGGGCAACACATAACTCTTTGAAGCTCTTTATATCTTCTGAGTCTTCGTCCAGTCTATGCTGAACTTTGTAGACTTCTCTCCAAAATACTTCGACCTCCTCTGGTTTGGTCTGATGGTCAGCAGCTTTGACTTGTTAAGTGTGTGATAACGGGTCCGGAGTTCGCGCGCGAACTTTCGAACCTTGGCGGTAAAATTCCTGCCAGATGTGATGTAGTCAATCACACACTGAATGCGAGACGCGTACTGTCTTGCCCAGCCTATTTTTATGTCATGTTGATGCATTCGTATTTTGGTCTTATGATCAGCCGTTGGTTTTGTTTTACGGTTCGCATCGGCCAAAGCTCTCGCTGCATTATACACACAATAATTGATAGCCCAGAGGTTGGATTCTCCGGAAAAATGTCCACGATGCTCGTCATCTATTTCAGCCAGATATTTAGGCTTGAGAGAAAACTTGGGGTCTGCCCGCGGTTGGTCTTAGTGTCGCCTCTCTTTCTCTGTTGCCGGCTTGTTCTAGCTGTGGTAGAATAGGTGTTGCGCTTACATAGCCCCTTTTACAGAGTAGATCAGCGTTTTTTTGCAGAGGTTGCTGCGAAAAGTGCGATAGCTCCGGGTGTTTCTCGCACCACAGAGCATGCAGCCGTGCCATGTAACCCCGTTCAGGGGCCACACTCGCATCGTAGCACTCTAGCAAGTCGTGATTCAGTCGCTCCGTCCAACCAAAGGTTACGAGATCCCGCCGATCCATCGCATTGAATCCATTTTTATTGTCTCCCCCAGCTCTAGATTGGTCGGCATTGTTGGCCGACCCATTGTCGGGAGCCCTGTGCATTCTGTTGTTTTGAACCGCGCTTACTACAACTATGTTTGGTGTTGTCATTGTTGTTCCCACGAGAAGCTAGGGAAAGGGGTTCGTCCATCCTTGTAGAGCCC
>NC_046664.1:29653416-29662561 GCF_010883055.1 Belonocnema kinseyi
AAGTGCCGCATATACTGGAACTTTATATTCTCGACAATTGTTTCTGTTGCTCACTCGAGGCCTGATATGGTTCTTCTTGACTTCGAGAAGTGAACCATGTTTGTTATCGAATGTTCGGCACCAGCTGACAAAAACATCATAACCAAGGAGAATGAAAAGAAAGAGAGGTATCGAGATCTTATGAGAGAGTTGCAACGATTGTACCCGGAATATTCTGTTGCGGGAAAAATGCAGGAGGCGGTTGTCCTTGGGTCGCTCCATGTTCTTAGGGTGCAAGAGGCTTTTGCTGGATCGTCGTATTGATTCCTTTGCAGACTGTAACCACCTATCTCACGGTCGTGAGACGTGGTTGTGGCTGAAATTTTACCGCGATTTCGCTGGAAGCAGGTGCAATTTTCCAGATTAGCACCCGCTCCCGGCGAAATCCTGCGGTTGTCCTTATGACAAATTTTTAATTATATATATATATACATTTCCGAAAAGGGAAAAGTATTAAAAAACCACAACAGGGTCCTATTAGGATAAGAAAAAAAAATGTGAACATTATTTTGTAATATCTGAATAAGCAGTGCCAAACCAAGGTACACACAGAAAGAAATTGTAATAGGAATTTGATATAATAGTTTTCAACATACAATGTAGAAAATTTCGCATTGTGATCTGTGCCCAAATGTGGAGGGTAATCCAAAGACCGAGCACGGAGTGCGAGGTAAATACATTATCGAGCGCGGAGCGCGAGATAAATATATTATCGAGCGCGAAGCGCGAGATTCAACAGTCGCGCGCCCTAGATGCGCTCAAACTAGCGAAAAGTGTTTCTTTCTTAATTTGTTGTTCTTTCCAAGGTGCGCAATTTGAGATTTTTCATTTTTTTTCTTATTTTGCATAGTTTGACAGATTTGGGGTGTTCAACTTCTCGACCAAATTAAAAAAGTTGTTATCATAGTCCTGTAGGGCTTTCAAACAGCAAAGTTTTTCTTCTCTTTACTTTTTTTCATATCATGCGTTTTTTGGGTTAAAATTATTTTAAAGGTATCTGTTATGTCATCAGAGATGGCAACCTTACCGACAGTAGATCAACCCTTCAAACCATGAAGGCAGAAAATCTACACAATATCGATCAAGTAAAGATTCTTCAATAACAGAAAATGCTTAACGTCTTAATCAGACTAGATGGAAAATAATATTTTCAAATTAAAATTATTTCCTGAAAAACAGATCCTACTCCATCTTCACTCCATTGGGAATCGAACCACAAAACTTCTGATTTCTGGTCAGATTCTTAACTTGATCGATATTGTGTAGATTTTCTGCCTTAATGGTTTGAAGGGTTGATCTACTGTCGGTAAGGTTACCATCTCTGATGACATAACAGATACCTTTAAAATAATTACTTGTATCATTGACACCTAGTTGAAAATTGGCGTTATTTTCTTGAATTAAGAGGTCTTATTCTGATCCCTTTAATAGCTTAATTGGAAAAGCATCTGACCGGAAATCAGAAGTTTTGTGGTTTGATTCCCAATGGAGTGAAGATGGAATAGGATCTGTTTTTCAGGAAATACATTAAAATTTTGGCTTAAAATGTTCATTTTAGTTTATTTTTTTGGATTTTGAAAATGCTCTCACTCTGATCATTTTCTTTTTATAGAAAAAAGTCATGGGGTAAATTTGGATTTTTCAAAAAAAGCCATAAGGATAAATTGTTAAATTTTTGGAAATCTATGAAGAACCGTCCAGAGAATTTTTTAATTTTGAAAAAAGTGGTCTCAAAAATATTCAAAATGTGCCCACTTTTTGAATTTTCATCCAAAATGTCTGTCTAACAAACTTGACCTTTAGTTTAGGACACTAAGCGAGTGTCCTAAAGGCAATCTAATAGATTAATATTTTCAAAAGCAATCGTGCTCATAGATAGACGGACATACATACATGCATACATACATAAATACAGACAGGTAGACAGACATATAGACATACAGACAGACACATTCTTAAAAACCTGTTTTTCGGATCCAGGATGTCTCAAAACGTGGACATTTGACAAAAACTGGGGGGGGGGGGTCAAATTTCACACAAATCTAATACCTTCTCTGATGAGAATGTAAAAATCAGTATCGGAAGAGTGTCCACTTTACAATTATCATTCAAAAAAATTAGCAAAATACGTCTAACAAATCGATAGAAAATAAATAATGACCATATTCATGCAGAAAAATGTTATTAACAATAAATTTTGTAAAACTTCGAATTCCTCTACATCGCTTAAATTGTATTTTCCATTTATCCCTGGGATCTGAATAAAGTAATTTACGCGAAAAAAACTTGACCATCGAAAAATAGGTGGGACTTGGCTGATTTTGACACTTGTTGAAAATTAATTTTATTGGTTGAACATTATACATTTTTTTGTTAAAAAATATATATTTTCAAACGAAAATTTAACTATCAGACTATTTGCTAAAAATCTATTGTTTTCAGTTGAAAATGTTTGTGTTTTGTTGTACATTTGTCTTATTCGGGTGAAACTTAATCTGCTTCATTCAAAATTAAACTGCTTGGTTAAAACTGAAAATACTTATATAAAAATTGCGTTTATTAATTGAGTATTATTATTGATTAATTAATAAAAATAAAAATTTCCAAAAATAAGTTTTCGGAATTCGAAGATTACCGAAAAATAAGATTCCCGACACATTATTACCGAATTATAAAATATACGAACTAGAAAATTCTCCAATTATCATACGGAAACTTTTTAGTTGGGTAATATTATAAACGTTTCAGATATTTCATTATTTAGAAAGATTCCAATTTGGAAATTATATAGTATCAAAAAATTTCTTTTCCGGGATTTTTCAGTCGTCCATTTTTTTGGGAATTGATTATTTTGTTGTGCATGCCTCTTATTTTGTCGAAAATTAGTCTTCTTGATTAAAAATTGGACTGCTTGTTAGAAACTTTGAATACTTTTCTATAAAAAATTCTGTTCGCTACAGATCCTTGTTTCAAAATTAACCTTTTTTTTATTTAAAAGTTCAATTCTAGTGTTTGTCATCTAGAATCATTTTGGTTAAAAATGTAAATATTTTGTTAAAAATAGAATTATTTTGTTAAAAGTGAACTGTTTAGTTGAATAATTCATTATTTTGTTGGAAATTTCATTATTTCACTGAAGATGCAACTGGTTTTATTTGAAGTTGAATATTTTTAGTTAAAAATGTACTATTTGCTTGAAAATTTAACATAAAACATATGTAGAAAAATCCTTTATTTAATTATTTTGGATTTAAAACATTAAAAATTCTACGATTTTGAGTTTGAAGTTTTAATCTTTTCAAATGAGGCTGAACAATATATTAAATTTTTGCATTAAAAACTTTTTAATTTGAAGCTTTAAAAACTGAATTATTTGAAAAAAGCTAGTTGAAAGATCAACAGCTGAAAATATTTAAATGTTTCAAATATAACCACTGAAATCAAAGCATTCTTTTAAACGAAAAAAAAACAGATAATAAATTTTAATTTGAGGAACATGAATAGTGAATTTTATTATCACTTCCATCTGGATTAAAAAATTTTAATCACCTTGGCTATACTGATGAGAATTATTACCATAACAGGAAATGATACAACACAGACAAGAGTCAACTTCCATCCATTGTAAAATGCAAGACCAACAGAGCCCAAAAAGGCAAAGGAATTGTGTAAAAACATCACCACTTTTTCGCCAATGCCATCTTCGAATTTGATCACGTCTCTAAAGAAATTGTTAGAGAAAAAAGAAAGAATCAATTCAAATAATTTTTTTTATTAGTGTTTTTTATGAAAATAATTGTTTATCGAGAAAAAAATTTCTTCATGTTGAAAGTTTGGTCTTCATACGGTAATATGTAGGATTATGAGAACACTTAATAAACTAGTGATTGAAAACATGCACTTACGTCTCGCAGGATGTCTCCGAAACAAAATAAGATAGAACCACTTATAAAATTTTGTCAAAAATCCTGTTACATTGAAAAAAGGCAATCATCAGTATTTTTGATATATAAAGACTGATAAAGTGAGTGAAAAATTTTTTGGGAAAACTTCTGACTTTTGCCAATTCACAAGATTCAATTTCAACTCTTGACAAAATGTAGACAAATAGTGATAAAAATTATTGAAATTCTCAGAATAGGCTCTGAAATCTCTCGCCTTTAAAATGAGACAAAAAAAGTGTAAAATTCTTCAATAGTTATCGAATCGTCATAAAAAATATGGAGGCTTGCGCGAAACAAAAATTGGTGGCAGCGGTGGGATTGAAAACTAGCAATTAAAAAAATGCAATCACTTCTGCACTTCTCGGAGTTTGGGTAAGTGAGTAAGGAAGGCCGGTCTAATTTTAACTCCTGGCATGCTTTCTTATTTTAATAATAATTCGAGAACCAGTTAAAATTTTTACAATTTCTTGTACTCATTCTAAAGAGGAGGCTACAGGGTTCATTTCTTTATCTTTAAATTGCTACCATTATTTTTCTAGCCCGTGTATAAATTAAAATGGGGAACTAGTCTGGTTCTCGACCAGATGACCGCACTTTAAGTCGGGGGCTAGTCGGGTCACCTGACTAGCCCCCGACCAGTAGCGTCACGGTAGATTATTCGGGGGCTAGTCAGGTGACCCGATTTATCCTAGGCGGGGCCTGATCGGGCACTGGTAGGGATCAAATGATAATACAATTGTTTCGAAGTAATTGCACTTTAAAAAATTTCTTGGGGAATTTTCCCAAAAATTGTGTTGACGCTAATTTTCAAGATTTAATGGGGAACATATCCTACGCTTAAAAATGCATAAATTTATGTAACTAAAAAATTTCCCAAAATTTGTGGTATATTGATATTTAAAAAAAAAAAAAACTTCAGCTGGAACGCAGCAATGGAAGAGCTTCGCTTTGAAGGAACCTCCATGTTGGTCACGGTAGTCTCTGCTCCAGGTAATTGTCCCTTGTTACATGTGGACTGCTGTCTTAAATACTCGATGCGTCGTTTGTGTTGCGCTAGAGGCGGCACGTCGCACCCTTGCGGATTTTCTTTAAAGCTACCAGTCGAGAACCGCAAGACTAAAATGAAGGTGGTTGCGAAATCTGAACTGTACCGTGCTTAATAGTTTACTACTAGTATACTACTCTTCACTGATTAATAAAAAACTTGTTCTCTGTCCAATTTCAACTACCTGAAGGATTAAACTTTATTTACATATGATAAACCTTTCAGATCAATTAAAAAATAAACATCTATACAAATTTAGAGTCTTATGACTTCCGGCGGGCACTTTTCACCTACATCTATATGTATCTTTTCTAATATGGATTTTCTTAAAATTCCATACAAAGGTATTTATAAATGTTCCATGAAATTCGAAATTTTATAAAAAATACTACAAAAAAATAACATTACGGCTTTTTGAAGATTTTGATCGTTGTTTTTATAAAAAGTTGATTTTCATACCAAATTATTAACTTAATAATAATTTAATAAAAATGTAGGGAATAGTTCAAAATTTTCATATAAGTTACCCTAAGTTTAGGGAAATTTTCCCAAAATTTGTAGGTATTATCTAATTTTCTAAATTTTAGAGAATTTTCCCCAATTTTTTAGTCAGTTATAAGAAACATTAAGAAAATTTCCCCATATCTTGGGGAGAGTGATTTTTCCCAACGAAAATGTTGATTTTTCCCCACTAAATAGTAGGGAAAATTTGCGAAATTTTTTACAGTGTAGTTTTAACGAATATTTCCAAAAACAGAGTGCTTATATCAACTTCGTTTTACCTTGCTACAGTGCCTTATATTTCTGTGTACGTGTATCTGAAGAAACAACACCCGCAAAGTAGAATCAGGCTATTCTGAAAATTAAACAATTAAAAAAATTATTGTTATACATATTCTTAGCGTTTTAGAATAAAAAAAATCATCACTCTTTTTTTAGATATTACCTCATTTGATAAGACTTCGCCGAAAACTCAATCATAAAAATAATCTGACCAGAGCCCCATTAGCTCTCGACCAGATCCTGAAGATTACCCGCAAGGAAATTAGTGAACAAAAAGGCCCGACCAGCCCCTGACCAACCACCGACCAGACCCCGACTGCAGTTTTGAAAATAAAAAGCCCAACTAGTCCCCGAGTGGGTACTTTGTCTAAATTAATAACCCGAATAGCCCCCGATTAGGGCCCGACTTGTAATAGGGCCAAATAGGGTTACTTCTACACGGGTGATTCTACATCAATTCAAATTAAATGATTAGAATTGGCAAAAATCAGTGCATGTTTGTAATTGCTAGCTTTTTAGGTGTCCTCATATTCCTGGACGGTACTGTAATTTGTCTCTAAACTCAGTATTTTTCATGTACTTATTTTTTAATGAATATCTAGAAATATTCATTGACATATTCAATTTATCAGAATACTGTAAAAAAGAACTCACTCAGTTAATCTGCTTGCTACATCGCCAGAACTCATGATGTCATACCAGCTGATATCTTGATGTAAAATTGACCTGAGATACATTGTTCTTACGCGGAAAGTTTGTCTTTGTGACGTGTAGTTAAAAATCATCACACTAAAATATGTGAGTAGTAACATGACCACACCGATGATTGAATTTCCAATTGCAAATTTTGTCACAGCGTTCATAATATCATCCAACATGGATGTCGTGTAATTCATGCCAGGTTGTTGGATTGAATTCATCATTTCTGCATTCACCATAGAGCCAACTAGGTCCCCAAAAATAAAAATATTTGCTGGCACTGTCAATCCAGAACCTATGCTGCATATAATTCCAATGACCATGAGAAAAATGTCTGATTCTGTGGCGTATCGAAACTGAAAATGGGATGCAAATTTCTTTAGAAAATCAAATATGTCACTTTATATTCCAACTAATTTTCTGACTTCTGGTTTTGGTACAACCCAAGCCTTTTTTGAAGAAGCCCTGTTTATTTAGGGCTTTTATGTGTTGTTATTTTGTTCGAATAGTGCAATTTTGTCAAATTTGGTTTTTGCATGTAACTGAGAACAGGGTTTTAGAGCCCTAGCTGAAACCGAATTAATAAAACTACATTATTTGCACACAATAAAAACTCAATGGAGACAGATAAATGTGTCTTTATATATTTGGAACAATTTTCCATAAATTACAGAATATATTCACTTTTATCATTATAAAAGCGCTGAATTTATAAATATGCAATACTTGGTCACGTGACAGACAGTCACAGGCCCTTAAGAGGATTTCTAAAATAAAATCTAGAGAAAAATCATTATAAATTATTAAAAATATTATGCATGTTTAGTATAGCATGTATAGTATGCAAATATAGTATGTACAGTTTAGTATAGTATGTATAGTATAGTATGCAATAGGGCATTAGCATTTCTAAACAAAAATGATCATGAGGATTCCCAATTAATTAATATCTTAGCGTTTTATGCTAAAAAATAGTATTTTAAAACCAGAATCATTATCATTGAATTTGGAACAAGATTTGAAGTATTTAATAGTTTCAGGTTTTATTAATATTTTTCACAGAAAAACGGTTATTATAAAGAAAAAGCAGTAAGTTTAAAAGAAGATTTAGAACTCTGAAAAATGTATGGTTTTTATGTTATATAAGTGCTTTTCGTTGCAAATTATTGGTGTTTTACAATTATTTACAATAATTATTCTTTTTCAATAACCTTAGGAAATTTTCCTGTGTTTTAACTGAGATTGATATTTTCAAACGAAAATAATTGGATGTGAATCGAATGATTTTTGTTCAAATAACTACATTTAAAAACCTGAACAATTTCGAATTCTCTTAAAGTGTCTTTTCTCTTGATTTTTTCTTGGAGAACATTTCCAACTTCTAACAATTTAAAGTTACATTGGTGTTATACACCGAAAATCGTTAATTTAGTCAAAAAATAATTTGAAATCATTTAAAAGATGATTAAACTATTTTGTACGATTGTAAGTTGAGCTAGCGGTTTTCACTGAAAATATCTTTAAAGATTTTAGAGGAGATTTATAATTTGGCGACAATTGTAGGTTATTTTAATGTATACCACTAAAAAACGGTTATTTTATACAAAAATAATTCAATTTCAAAGATTGATCATTTTTTTACGTTATTTTTCTCGTGAAAATGGTTATTTTTAATTTGAAAAATCAGAAGATTTAGCATATTATTATTATTATTCAGATCATCTTTCGAAATCATTAAATTAACCGTTTCTGAGCCATTTTCGTATATTTGTATTTTGAAACCAAATTGGAAATTTTTGATTCTCTATTTATTATACAAAAGTGTTATATAGTAATTGTGAAGACAATAATTTTCATCAATTATCAAAAATATGGTCCTTTCCATTCTTTTCCATGCTTTAAGATAATAGATTTAGTAAAATGCAAACATTTTCCAGCGATAATAAATATATTTTACTAAAAATTACGTGAAAAAAAAATTTTGCCATAATTTTCAAAAATTGTCCTCTTGCATATAAAAAAAATCATTTACACAAATCTCAGAAAATTTTTGGAATATTTATTTAAAGTTTAAATGTAGTTTAGTAGATTGTCTCACCAATTTCAAAAATGGAACTGCAGGAATTTGGTCTCCTTTTTTGTCATTTCTTTCTTGCCTGGAAACCCTAGAATAAATTCGTGAATTTAATAAAAGTCGTTTCTTTCCTTCGATTCGAAGAAATTCAAAATTAAATATTTAAAATAATTTTAAGTAACTTTCTTTATCTCTCTAAATTTAAAAATTGTAATTAGAAGAATTAAAGAATTATTGATAGAAAACATTTTTCCCAAGGTGCCTGACAAAATCTATTGCTTTACAGAAGATATACCCATTCAACAATTTAGAAGCTACTTGAAAGAATTTTATTTGCCTAAAAATAACAATTACCGCAGTTGGATCTTTCTTATATAAAATGTAAAAATGTAAAAACTCAATATTGTACGAGGGTAGTTCAATAAGTCCTTAGAATGAAGTATAAAAACAATTTTTTTCGGGTAAATTTTTTTTTATTTTTCAACGTAATCTCCTTGGAGCTCTATACACTTGGTCAATCGCTTTTCAAGTTTTTTTAATCCTTCAGAAAAGTGCGTTTTC
>NC_046664.1:29662661-29671141 GCF_010883055.1 Belonocnema kinseyi
ATCTAGTCGGGAGTGGTGCTGACTGAAAACAGATGATTTGGAGCGATTCGCGCGCCATCTGTTGGTCATTCTAAGGACTTATTGAACTACCCTCGTAACTATGTCAGGAAGACAACTGAAGGCGACCTTTAAAGAATATTTCAAGTGAAAATTTTGTATTCGACAATAGTTATTTAGATTTTTATGCTTTTTATTCCTCTGTAGGCAAAAGTGCTCTGTAGGCAATTCTGAATAATTTAATTCTGATATTGTAGGACTCTTTTCATTTCTTTAACAATTCTCTACAAATACCTTTAGTACGTTTTTATTTTTAAAAGATTATTTGGGGATTATGCAGTTGTTATTTTTATAAAAAATATTTTTCACGAATGCAGCTTGTTTAATAAAAATTTAATAAAGAAATTTGTAGAGAAACTTTGAAGAATTTAATAAACAGGAAAAATATACAACTTTTAATAACTATTATTAAATGAATAATTATAACTTAAGTTTTTTTCGAAAATTAACTTTAAGATATCTTATAAAATTATTTATAATAAACAACATACATATTTCCCATAATTTTGGAAATCATCTTTAACTTTAAAGGTGCCGGTTGCAAGAAGGTCACATAAAATGTTCACGTGGGAAAACTTACTTCCCTGGAGGATTTAAAACAAATTTTCTGACTACAATTTTTAAATGATATATCTGAATATAAAATTGTATTTTGCACCTTTTTTATCAGGCAAAAAGTTGAAACGTTTTCAGTTCTTTAAATTAGAACCAAAATGTTTCCTTTTTATAAAATCGATTTTAAATCGTTTTTCACTTAAACTCGTGCTCTATTCGTTAGTAACGGATGCAACAGATTTGAAAATGTATTATTTATTGTTACCATTTTTTATAAACAAACAAACATTATGAGAAAAATTCTAAATATTTATATTTTAAGTTTCGGGTGCTCATCAATAATAGTAAAATTGTTGTAATCACCTCAGTTTAATCAATTTACATTACTTTAACATATTCCATCATGATACAAAAAGCAAAAAAATGTACAGAAAAATTATTTGTTGAAAGTATGTTTTCTGTAATTTGCAATTATTTTATTTTTTTTCAATTTAGTTTTGCAAGAAATTTAGATAAAAAAATAGTAGGATAATAAAAATTCTCCCTTACGATAATTATTGTTAATGTTATGATCAAGTTTTATAAACAATGTATTATTTAAGCATTTGTCGTAAAAAATTCATATATTTCCACGTCAGTTTTATAAATTAGGGACCGCATGATAATGTTAACAAAACTCATTTGTTGACAAATTCAATGATTTAAAAAAAAAATCTAATAAAAAATGCATTATCTAGGCATTTTTTCGCATACATTTTTTTAAAGTCAGTTTTTTAAATTATATTTCCATGATAATTTTAGCCAAATTCATAATTATTTGATGAATTTTATTTCAAAAAAATATACAAATAAATTATTCGTGCATCTGCCTAGGAAAAAATTAATTTCTCTTCGATGTCAATCCTTTCAATAAGAACTTTATGGTGATTTCAGCAACGTTAATGATTTGTTGACTAATTTAATGTTTTTTGAAAAAATTTAAATAAATATGCACTAGTCGGACATTCCTCGACAAAAAGCTTCGTTTTTGTCAGTCTTTCCTTTGAGAAATACCTGATTATTTCATTAACACTTTTTATTGAAAAATGACATGAATTTTCAAAATGATTTTAATAAACAAATGCATTATTTGGCGATTTATTGACGAAATTTTTTTTTCTCTGGCAAAAGCCCGAATGATACATTTTTGTATTAAATTTTTATTTGAACAATGATAAAATTTATTACCTAATTATGAATGTGGATGACATTATCATGAAGTTATAAATTAAAATGACTGAGGTCAAGGAAACGAATTATTTCGTCGACAGAAACCCAAATAATACATCTATTTATAAAGTTTGTTTTAAAAAATCATAAAATTTATTAATTTCAGTAAAATTATCATGAAATTCCCAATTGAAAGAACTGGTATTGAAAAAACTAATTTTGTCGTCGACAAATGCCTAAATAATACATTTGTTCGTTAAATTTTTTTTTGAAAATCATAAAAATTAACAACAATTTATCAATTTTGCTCAAATCAACACAAGGTAACTAATTTTGAAAAAAACTGAAATCGAAGAAAAGGAATTTTTCTGTCGACCAGTGCCTAAGTGATGTATTTTTTTATTAAATTTGCATATATTATGAACAAGCATAATCTACAGAGAAATTTTCTTCATTTTAATATTATTTCCATCGAAATTTCTTGCAACATAATTTAAATAAACGTAAAATTGCTGAAAATGATAGAAAATAAATTTTCAACAAATCTAATGTCCTTCTATAGAATTTGGCAACTAAAATAGTTTTTTTATCATTGACTAGCACAATTTTTCTTGGAAATTTTATCAAAATTTCACCAAAAATGCGATTTACGCCAAGCATAAAAAATTAAATAAATGTTTAAATTCATTCATTTATCATATTCTACCAATTAAAGTACACTCTAAAGTTTATTCCCTGGAAATTCCATACATAATTTACCAAAATTGTTCATGAGAGCACAAACTGAAGTGAAAAACGGATTAAAATCGATTCTTTTTTTAAAAATCAGTTGAAAATAAATTAAAATCTGAAAATTTGTTTAAAGGCCTCTAAAGCACTGCATTTTTGCATGAGAAAATTTTATTTGTCCTTATTGCATTCAACACCTCCTGGTGAACATCCTTAATTTTGTTTTTCACACGTGAAATTTGTAATAAATGGTACTTGCTGATAATATTAAAACTGATATGCGGTAAATTTAGATAAGCATATATTAGACTCACGTTTTTTCCGCATTGTTGTCAATTTCTGATTCTGGTGTTTTTTTTAAGTATGTTGCTTTCACTGGTTCTTGAATCCCAGCATCTTGGACTCTCGAAGACACATTGAGACGCAAATTTTTTGGATTTCGCATTGTGAAAATTACTTTCGCTCACTAGATACTTAGAGACAAGGTGAAACAGACGGCGGTCATCTGCGAATCGACATATTTGAAAGTGCAACAGTCCCGATAAGGAAACATTGATTCGGCAAAGTAATCTTATCTCTACGAAGTTTAAATCTAGTAAAGATCAAAATCCAGTTTATCATGTGGATAATCAAGATGTGTACGTGAATTTCGAATGATAATCAAATACTTGATTAGTCATTTTAATAAGACGTAAATGTTTTACTATTTTAATGGCCAAAAGTTGACCACTTTAAGTCCTAGTTATATTACACTTTTGCTTTAAACAATAATTTTTTTTCTAAAATGACTTCCAAGCCTAGCCTCGATTAAGTTAGAATGAAAAGTACTTGCACATCCAGTTGGTTTTTTGTACGTGTTTCAGGGATAATCCTCGGTTATCTTCAGCCAGGAAATAAAATAATGGTACTATGCGTTTTAAGGATTTTTTTCTGATTTTCAACAATTAAAAATCTCATTTTTCTCGAAAGCGATGCAAAATATGAATAGCATTTCATATTTCCAAATTATTCAGCTTTCTTAAATCTATTAAATATTACCATTTCCAGACGTTCATATTGTCTAATTCTATTGATTTTTCCAAAAATTGATCAAAATTGACTAAAATAGAATTTAGTTCAACGAAATTTGGCATTACTTTTTTTAAACGTTTGTTTTTAGTTCACTGACTATGACAAGAGCATATCAAAATAGCGGTTATTTTGACGAACATCAATATTTTTAATTTGAAACCTTTTTTTTTAGTTGCGTGTCAATATTTAGTTTCGTTCTCTTTCCTCATGTATATCTTGTGTCTTTCAATAAAAGTTTTTAAAAAAATATTTAAAATCTATTAAAGCGACTAAAATAGTATTTAGTTTGACCAATATTAATATTTTAAATTAAATTGTTTTCTTTCTAGTTAACTATCAATATTCAAACTCGTCCCCCTTCCTAAAATCTATAAAATGATACTCTCGCCAGATGTAATCTTGTGTCTTTTAACTAAAAATATAAAAAATCTATTAAAGTGAATAAAATAGCATTTAGTTTCAAGAAAATTAATATTTTATTTTTTAATATTTTTTTCTTAGTTGGGTATCAATATTCATCATTGTCCCCCTTCCTGAAATATTTAAAATAATACCCTTATCAGATGTATATCTTGCGTTTTTTAAGTGCCTCACATAGCATTTAGTTTGACGAAAATCAATTTTTTTTTCGTTTTTTAGTAGGGTATCAATATTCATCCTTGCCCCTTTCCCAAAACGTAAAATCTATAAAATTATACCCTCACCAGATGTATATCTTGTGTGTTTCAACGAAAGTCTGGAAAAAATTTTTAAATCTATTAAAGCGACTAAAATAGCATGTAGTTTGACAAATATCAAGATTAAAAATTAAAAATTTTTTTCTAGTTAAGTATCACCATTCAGAACGACCCCTTTCTAAAATCCCTAAAATGATACCCTCCCCAGATGTGTATCTTGTGTAAAAAAAAAATGTTAATAATCTATTAAAGTGGCTAAAATAGCATTTAGTTTTTCAAAAATCAATGTTTTATTTTTATATCTTTTTTTAGTTGGGAATAAATATTTATCCTTGCCCCCTCCCTTAAATATGTAAAATGATACCCTCACCAGATGTATATCTTGCGGGTTTTAACAAAACTTTTGAAAAAAATATAAAAATCTATTAAAGCGACTAAAATAGCATTTAGTTTGACGAATATCAATATTTTTAATTATTTTTTTTAGTTAAGTGTCAATATTTAAACTCTTCCACCTTCCTGAAATACATAAAATGATAACCTCACCAGATGCACATCTTGTGTTTTTTAACAAACAAAAAAACATGAAAAATCTATTTAAGTGACTAAAATAACATTTAAATTGACAAACATCAATATTTAAATTAAAATTTTTTTTTTATTAGTTTAGTGTTATCATTTAAGCTCGTCGCCCGTCTTGAAATCTATAATATGATACCCTGCCAGATATTTATCCTGTGTATTTGAACAAATATTAGTTTTTTCCTTTGTTTTTTAAAATAATTTTTACATATGCACAAAATAAATATCGGGTAAGGGTATCATTTTATAGATTTTAGGAAAGAAAATGAGTTTCAATATTAATACTAAATTTAAAGAACGGTTTTCAATATTAAATCTTGAAACATAAAATTTTCTACTGCTCAGTTAGAGCGAGGCAACACTTAATTAATCTTAACATAAATAATTTATTAAACCATTTATTATTTATAATAATATTTTCTTAGAATAGTGCGAGAGTATAAAGTTTTACTAAAATTTGCGTCGTTTTGTCCACCTTTCAATAAGATTGATGAAATTATAAATTCAAGTTAACAAACCTACATGTTTAAACAATTATTTATAATTTTTAAGAATATTCCTTTTAAATAAAGTTCGAAAATTGCGGATTTTTATCAAATTTGCTACTTTCTGTCCAGTTTTAATTTACTAAGATAGAACTTTTAACTTATAAATTCAGGCAAATTAATTGTTTAAACAAATTGTTATTGTGTATAACTATTTTTTCCTATATTAATGGTAGATAGTTGTGCTTTTTTGACCTTTTTATCTTTCATTTGGCTTTCTAGTTATAAAAAAATAATAAATAAATATGAGAGTAATTCCATTTTGAAAAGACACTTTATTTTTTATGAATATATTTTTCTAAAAAAACAGATATTTAAAATAAGCTGCATATTTTCTATTCTATATATTAGGTCTTTAAACGTTTACATACCCTGAGTTTGTGTATATATTGGTCATAATTTTAAATATAGATTTTTGCTGTAGTAGTTACTCAGAGCCTTTCTGTATAAATTAATATTTATAGTAATATTTATTATGTGTTTCAAACTGAATATTAACAGAAGAGCTGTAAACTTGAAAAAACATGACAAGTTATAATATTACTGAAAAAGAAGATAGCTTAAACAGTATTAAATTATTCAAAAAATTATTTTAGTTTATTTATATTAATTTTCACTTCAACTAAAAATTCACAAAACTGATTCAAAAAATTTTTAATTTGAAAATGTATTTTTTTCGGTAGAAATTAGTTTCTCTGAGGTCCAATTAAATGGTTTTTTATTATAAATGAAAATCTTTTTTTGATTGAAAAATTAACGATTATATTTTTAACAGAGGATTCACCATTTTAGTTGAAAATTTTACTACTTGGTCGAAAGTTGAACTGATTTCTTAGAAATTCATTTTTTTTTTAAATTTAAGAATTATAGTTTTGTTATAAAATCCATCTCTTTGGTTGAAAACTTAACTTTTTTGTAAAAAATTCTTTCTTTTTTTTAAATTCAAGAATTTGGTAAAAAATTAAACTGTTTTGTCGAAAATTAAACTTTTATTGAAAATAAATTTTCTTTAAATATGAATTTAGCTATTACTATTTTAGTTAATAATTTCTCTTTTTCATTTTAAAAATGCGGTTATTTAGTTGGTAACGTATCTTGTTAAAATTCCTCTTCTTTGTCGATAATTCATCTTCTTGGTATAGGGCAGGGGAGGGGGGGGGGCAGCGCCAACAAGTTAACAGTGAATGTTTTTTTTAAAGTTAATAAGATGTTGAATTGATCCAGTTTTTTCTCATTTCGAGTTCTACATTACATTATATTTCTATGAGTATTAATCACATAAAAGAAACAATGATTTGGTATTTTAATTATTTCTAACATGCTGTATTTCGTCGGCTTTGCCCTTCACCTGAGGGCAAAGCCGTCTGCAGCTTTTTATGAAAATCAAAACACTTAAAGACAAGAAAATATGATGGTTTGCTTCTGTGGTATTTTATGTACTGGAAAAATTACCTTTAAAGATGCCCAACAAGAAGAATAAGTTATTTTGAATAAAAATAGAGATAGTTGTAATATAACCTCTTATTCGTTGTCATTTTGCTGGAAACGGAATTTATGCAATGTTTCTACGGTACCAATGCAAAACAACTGCATATCGACCGGATTGATAATAATAATATTTAATAGCTTGGACATAGGAAACAAGGGACTAGGCATGCCATTGCGGGGTGATGCAATGAAGGGGGGAGGTCCCCCACCTTTTGATGTCGCGCGAAAAATATGGCAGCGCCCACATGTTTATATTTTCATGCACAGTTTGTCGGCAAAAATGCTCGTGCGCTTAATCAAATGGCACATCGTAAGATGGCGGCTCTCCCCACTAATGGAATTCTCCCCCCTCCCGTGGATTCAACCCCGCTCGCCAAATTAGGATGGCATGTCTAGTCTCGTATTTCCTACGTCCATGTTTAATAGTTTCTTCCGTGTAGTCCACAAGATAAGTTGCTGTTCTACATTGCCGATCATTTATCGACGAAACTTGTGACACGTATTTCACCTAAGCGCTTGTCAATATTGTTTTCGTCATGCTTGCCCCCCTGGCCAAGCCTCACTTATTTATGAGATATATTATATTTTGGACTTGAATTACGTCTAATTAATATAATTAGATTGTGTGATATTATTTTATCTGTCAAAATATAAAATTTTTATACGGCAAGTATTGTCAATAGAGTTGAAAACTTTATATTTCTTTCAGCGAAACTTCCATTCTTACGTGGTAGAAACTGTTTTCTGTATAATTTGTCTCTTGCAACGTCAATTTTCAAGATTTTGGTAAGTAACAAAATCTCCCTGATAAAATAGATTTATTTGATGCAAAGTAGAACTAAAATTGTTAAATAATAGCCATGCTATAAGGAAAATCACCTTTGCCCTACTGGTTGGCGCTGCCCCCTTTACTCTACAATTTATCTTCTTGGTTGAGAATTAAATTATTTCACTGAAAGTTAAATCGTTTTGTAAAAATACCATGCTTTTGGCTTGAAATTTCTAGAAATATTTTCTGGTTTGGAATATCAGCTGCTATATTTTTCATGAGAATTTATCTTTTTCTGGTTCAAAATTCCACTACTCTGTGGAAAGTGAAATTACTTTGTTATTTCATAAAAAACTGTAACTAGTTATTTCATGAAAAAATTTTAGTCGGTAAAAATTAAGTAATACCCAGAGGGAGAGGGGTTATAAACTTATACGTACTCTAACAAAGGAGGTTACTTCCTTCAAAATTAAAAAAATTTCTTATGCTCGGCCTCTAAAACGCTACTGTCGAACACTGTACTTCCAACCACATTATATACATTACACCACTTTGTTTTATAAATAGACGTTTAAAAAAATGAAATGAGCAATTACATATAATCATACGGAAAAAAGTGATAAAGAAATGTTTAGAAGGTAACGAACTCTGTAAGGTTCTAAGCAATACTGATTCAAAGGGAAGCATACGGAATTCCAGGATGTAAGATAATTACCCTTTAATTTGAACTCGTACCTCTTTGCCAGTTATAATCTACATTAAGAAAAAGACATTGATTTTGTGAGACGGCTAATGGAT
>NC_046664.1:29671241-29676650 GCF_010883055.1 Belonocnema kinseyi
TATTAAATGCCATCTACGTATCTTTCTCCCACTTAATATTCCCTATTACGACTATGAAATTAGCCTTACGGTATTTGTTATTGTCTAATAATTATGAATCTTATTCTCTATATAAAAAAAATAATAATAATTTACAACACAAGATAATGACACCTTTTAATATGACATATAACGAAACTGTATAAAAAAGTATTTCATATTACAAACAAGGAGAAAATTTCCTCATTTAAATTGACTACACTACACAGAACAAAATTTTCTGTAAAAAGTGTATAGAATTAGTCTAGGATTTTCGGATGCGTACCAAAATTTTTCAGATCGTAAATGACTTTTAATTAAAGATTTCAAACTGTTTAATGCTAAATGCAAACGAGTCTTGTAATTCTCGATAACAGTCTAGGGAAAACAGTTCTGTATTCACTAAACGAACTCTAAGTAAGAAGCCAAATTTAGTCCTCGACAAACTATAGAGAAGTTCTGAATATTTTGAATTCGGTTCGAAAGAATTGGTTGAAGTTTATAAAGTGAAAAATTGCGCGCAGGTATTACAGAAAGTCCCAGACAGTCTGGGAAAATATATCTGCGCGTGGATGTGCGCAGTCGAACGTCAGTCAGCAATTCGAAATACAGATGGCTGTAGCCTGCAATATGAGGCTCATCTTTTAACGAAAAAAGTGCCAAATATTTTTTTAAATTAAGAAAGCTCTTTTAGCAAAAATAAATATAAACTTTAAGAATATTCAATATTTTTTTAATCAACTAAATTAAAAAATTGATAAAAAGTCAAGTTTAAGATAGTTTCTATAAGCAGAAGTATTTCATAATAATTAAGGTAATATTCACATTTATAAAATTACTATTCAATTTTTTTAACTGTTTTTTTCAGATAATTCAAAAGCAGGTTGGTTATTTTCGTATTTAAGAATTCAATACTAGACTGGAGACGAAAATAATGTCTGAGTTTCAACAATTTGATAAAAAATAGTTCATCAAGATTATAGACTAGTTAAAAAAGGTTTTAAAAATCCTTTAAAAAATGCAAAAATCTGTGAAATCGCATGAAATCTTTAAAAACCCTTATAATCCTGTAATATCAGTGGAAATCCCTTAAAATCTCTAAAAAAAGATAAAAATCCTTGTATCTCCGTGAAATAACGCAAAATCTCACGAGATCCTAAATGAAAACTGAATAATAACTAAATAATCCCAACTTAATAAGAAGATTAATTCGCTGACAAAAAACACGAACTTGAAAGAAGATACATTAATTCCCGTGGAGAAATTGTCCAATTTGATCCCGATTCCTAACGTGGTCCCGATCGAGTTAGCTTAATGTGGCCCAGATCATAGCCTTTGATATGGTCCCGGTTATGACGAACGGTGAACAGATAAACCAATAAAGTCATTTGGAGGAATTGCTTTAAATAAGTCTCAAATCACCTCGTTTATCATTTACGAAAAGTTTTTAGACCGCGGTGAGATGCTCATATAGAACTAGAATTCTTCACTATAGCTCTCTAAGATTTCCGACAGTGAAGTTCGAGAAAGTGTTGACATTTTGAAGATCATTTATTGCTCGACTTTGCGTGAAAGTGTTAAATAGATTGAAAATTGTGAAGCAGAATTGGGATCATTTGTATAAGAAGATTTCACTCTTTTTTTAGTGCGCTAAAAAGTTACATAGGGACTTAAGGCTGTAACTTTTTTGTTGTCATAACATCACTTTTTTATTCTTTGCTCCGCGTCTCAATAGTTTGGTTTTTTTGCCATTGATATTGAAATAAAATTTTAATTCATAAAAAAGAATATTCAACCGTATAGCAAAATTTAATAAGATTTTGGATTTTTCGAGATCGAACACAATGAATTAAAACTTTGATCGACCATTGCTGTTAGTGGATTTGTTAAAGACGCTTACAAAAAAGAAAGAACTATTGACTGTGTTGCAGTGGACCGAATACGAAATGATCCACTTAAAAAGAAGTATTTCGCAATTTTCGAACAAGAAGATAAATGCTGTATAAAAAAGACCAATTTTCAACAACGAAAATTGAACCTACAAATAAACATATAAATTTTCGACCAATCAGTTGTATTTTTGATGAAAAACATGACTCTTCATGAACTAAATAATATTTTTATAATTAGAAATTAGAAAGGGCCTTGTCAAGGCCAGATCTAACTCTGACCAGGGCCATTCCGAAATTTCTGCACAGGTTTTAAGAAAATTGTTGAATTTTGAAGCGAATAAGACTAATCATCTACAGAACAGTTGAATTTGCAACCCAAACATATGATTTTTCAAGAAAAGAGTTAATATTCAATCAAAGATATGAATTTTATACAAAAATGTGGGATTTTCAACTCAAAACTGTGATTTTTTCACAAAAAAGGTAATCTTATGCCAAATAGTTTTATATTTAACAGCATGTGATACTTCGTCGTGTGGTCAATCGGGTACAGTTTCCCCGGCTTTTTTCCACAAAAATGAAAATTTAAAAAAACTGAATTCGGATATGCTATAAAATATCATAACGGACGCCCCCGGACTCTTTTTACAGGAGTAATAACAAAAAAAATTATTATACTAAATAAAAATTTTATACATTACTTTGAGGTTACGTCATTTTGCATATCTGTCTCCGATAATTTGAAAATTATTGAAGAAATAAACTTTTTTAATTGCCTGCAAACAAGGTTGGTTCCGGGAGATTAGTTACTATGTTTATTTGTAAGTCCAAAGTTTTCGGCCAAAAATATTGTGTAGTTTGGAATTAACGCTCGGGAGAATTGTGACACACATAACCTCGAAATATACACACCTTGTCAGTAAAATCAAAATCATGCTCGCTATAATTTCCTAGATTTAGACGAGAAAATATCTCTTATCCTATAAAAAAAGCTGGGGGAATCTACCACTGAAAAAATCGATGCTAATTCCTAAGTGCTATGCAAATTAATCACATTTTGCTAAATTAAAACTTTTTTGTATTAACTCTCAAAAAAAGTGTGTGCGAACGTCGATTAGCATGTGCGCTATTATTTCCCAAATTTTTAAGACAAAATGTTTATTGTTCTAGAAAAAAAGCCGGGGAACCTGAAACTGGTAAAATCGAAAATTTTCTAAGTATCACATGCCCTTAAAAAAATATGTCACTTTAAAAAATTTTAATTTCAAGAGTAAGAAAAAGACAAAAATCAATGCAATATCATCTTTTATAACAAATAAAATGCATTATGAAACTCAGAAACTGTAAATGTTTACTTAACGTTCGACACGAGTATACAGTAATAAATTTAAATTAAATTCACATTGAATTAATTATTCCTATCATTAAAAATAATCAAATGAGGTAATTATAATATAACATTCAAATAAAACATGTCAGAAAATATTGGGCGTTCAAATAAGAAAATGAAAAGTCACTTGGAGCACCAACAATTTTTGGACTGGCACTGGTAGTTTCTCACAAGTGATCAGAAATTTTCTGGTATAAGGGGTTACATGACATCTAGTCGCCATGCGTAGTTACCAGCAATTGTATTCACAGAAAAGTTATGTTCTAAATCATGGAAAAATAAACATAAGAGACTATAAACATTTAACGCCAATATAAACGTTTTATAATACGATTTTTTAGACATTGTTTCCATTATACAGATATGTATGAGTGGTTAATAAAAATCTTGTTTTTTTTTGTATGTTTAGACTGGCATTTCACGAAAGTTTGCTTCTCTGGTGGGAGAATACTCTCTTAATTGGAACAAAGAGATTAATTAATTAATTAGAGTAATTAAAAGTAAAAAATGTTAGAGTTTGCGAGCATCAAATATGAGATTCAGATATGAGATTTTCGTAGTTTTCGATTATTTTTTAAATATACATATTAGTACCGAAATCCATTAGGATAATTATATTGCTAAATCTCTTAATTTATTTTATCTCAGGAAAAAGTATCCGATAAGCTGCCCCGTAGACCCGTGATCGATTTCCGCCAGTGCTGTTTTCTACTGACACGATTTTTTCAGGTTTTAATATAAAATTAATATTTATTTGTATGTAAAATGTATAAAATTTATCAGGAATGCAACTATAATATATATATTAAACAGTAAATGCATTTTTTTTATTTTTGTTCTTTCGACCACGTCATATTTTCCTATTTATTGTGAAAGGATCAAGAGAATGACTCATCGATGAGATCATCCTTCTAGTATATAACCCGACTAGCCTCCTGGCTCGGGAGCACTTCTCTCCGATACTTTGTAGGGGACACTCTGTCCAAATAAAATAACATATATTCCAAAGTCAACTCTCCATTACCTCATCCTTCCCTGGAGTAAAAATTATCTTTTTTATTTAGTTAAACAAAGAATTTTTCAGATCACAAATTGGCGATCCTGCCAGCATACTTCACATCCTCCAACCTTGTAAGACCCTCATCGTTGGGAAAGCTGAAGGAACCACAAAAGGATCGCAATAAAACACCGAAATCAGCAAGGACGCCACCTTCAAGACCAGAAGAGAGATGAAGAAGGTTCTTTCAAAAGACCCGTTGGATAACAGGAGCTGAACAACAATCATCCTGTTGGGAGACCAGACTGAGAGGGAATTGAGAGCATGAAAAGTATAACGCTATTGTCATTCTGGGTGAGTATACGAACTTGAATATAGAATACACCCAGTAGGCATCTAAAAGCGTCCTACAACAATATACGTTAAGTCCTTGACAAAATACGTGTGGGTGACCCCTACACTTGAGAAGTGACTCGCATTATTTATAGCCCATGGGAATAGCACAAGCACGTAGGTAAATTTATAAATGTACCAGAACGATCGGGAAACCTCCCAGGCAAAAAGTGAATCAAGTGATAGTGACGCAGAATCGACCCACGGGAGTTCTGAATATAGCATCAACTATTACGCGACGGTAGAATCCAACAGCTATTTTTCACACGTGCACCAAGTAAAGATTATTCAACCCAAGATGTTCAGCAACATCAAGAAGTTTATATCCAATGAAGACGTCAACAAGGCCACCAAAGAAAAATTAGAAAAACAGTTGTTTGAAATGAAGGCAGCATTAAAGGACGCACAGGAACGTCTGTCATAAATAAATCTTAACCCTCCAAGTTAAAATCCAGGAACAAGTACTTCAGCATTACCCGTTCTGGCCACAGCCCAGGCTGCAGCTCCATCTCGACTGACTCTAGAAGACAGAAGGACGATTAGCCAACTGCTAGTAAACCTCGTCGAATTCGACGGTACCCAGGACGTAGAAGCCTTCAAAGACGACGTCAAGGAATTTGTTGTGAATTGGACATTAGTTCACTGTTTTTATGAATGTTTTAATTTGTGTTCTCATTTTCTATTTTTATTTGCGTTCTTCGTTACATTTATGATTCTTG
>NC_046664.1:29676750-29695143 GCF_010883055.1 Belonocnema kinseyi
CGTTCGCCAAGCAACAAGTTCTGTTGATTTTATACAGTTTTAATCTATTTATAATAAAGACCGCGCTTTTACGGCGTTATTTTTATGAATTAAAGTGCTGTGCTTCTAATTGACTTGACCTAAACACGCATGTTTCCCTACCAGAATTGATTAGTCGTGACAATGTTTAGTCGTTTTTTTAGTGTTCAAAACATTGGTCCTGTCGAGCCAGATTTCCTGATTCATTGATTCAGTTCTTGTGCGAGGACTATTCGCACAAATTCTGGTAGAGCTCGTTAGAGTCAAACTAAATGTAGTATCTTTTTCGAGAAACTTTACAGGCAAATGTCAATGGATTTCGTAACCTTTACACAGGTTCGAAAGATCGGTGAGCATTGGGTTGAAGATTATTTCGGAAGTGTAATTTAAATTGATTTTACGAATATCTCGCGGACTCTGATACTTTATTTAATTTCATAGTCATTTCTCCGTCGCGCAAGAAATTCCAAGAATTAAAGCTTGGAAATGACTTTTAAACATTAAATCAACGAACTTGGAATTTTTGAACTTGATAATTTCAGTGAGAATAATAATTCCTTTATTGGCGAATTGCTTTTTTATGATACAATCAGTTTTAAATCAATTTATTTTTTAAAGATTGTATTCGCGGACTCTATTTTATCGTGTCCCGATTGTTTTCCGTTCATGATGTCTATTTCTAGTTACTTTTTAGAGCAAACCGAGCTTTGCTCTCGGATCCAAACTGCTTTTGAAAATACTCAAAAATTAAAACAGATCACTAAAAGAACTTTGGTCTCAAGACTTAAGTCTTTGGAGAAAAATTGGACGCGTTTTCAGGCTCAACATTGGGAGTTAGTAAAGGTTCGCGATCAGAATGCCACGAACATTTATTTTACAAGCAATTTTTATGCAACTACTGAAGAAGCATATCTAGTCACGAAGGGAGCCTTTATGGACGAACTGGAAAAACTCTCAAATGACCTTGCTCCTACGTCCATGAATGATTCAGCTCTACAGATTGCTGGATTATCATATCGATCGATGCCGAAGATTGAATTGCCTAAATTTTCTGGAAGTTAGACGGAGTGGGAAAATTTCAAAGATTTGTTCACATCTTTGGTGCATTCAAATCCTGGAGTCTCGTCAGCGGAGAAGCTTCATCACTTAAAATCTAGTCTTATAGGTGAAGCGGCTCAACTTCTTCATCGAATTCCGATCACTCGAGGCAATTATAAGCGTTTCTGGGACCTACTTTCGGAGCCCTTTGAGAATAAAAGAGTTCTTATCAACTCTCATTTGTCTGAGCTCTGAAGGAGGTATATAATGCAACAATTGATAACGTCGAAGCTTTATCTGCCTTGGAAGAACCGGTGGACAAATGGTCATCATGGATCGTATATATTACTATAGAGAAATTAGATCGTCAGTCTCGTCGTGATTGGGAAACTTCTCTTGGAAATTCCACGAATCCTCCAACGTTTGACCAATTGAAAACCTTCTTGTAAACCAGGATTCGGACCTTGGAAGTTTTAGATTCTACTGCAAATCCAACTAATCAGTCTTCGTCTGAACAATCTTCCAAATCTCAGTTACAGAAGAAAAGGTTTGGAAAGTTCACGAAATCCTTGAGTTCTACAACAGCCAACGTAAACGCAATTTCAGAGCAGCCAATGAAGGAACAAGGAGCTAAAGAGCAGCTTACGAAGAAGCCACAGGAAAGGACCGCGAACCGCATTATTTAATGTCGTATCCGCAGTTTCAAAGTCAGTCTATAGCACAAAATAAGAGTTCATTTTTCAAAGAAAATTGTGTATAAATTGTTTAGGGTTTCATTTATTTCAAAATTGTGCTTCAAAGAACTTGTGTCTCAGATTTGTCAGGCGAAGCATCATACAGTACTGTATGACCCATTTTCAAGCTCAGGACAATCTTCTTCGATGATATCAAATACATTTTTAACGCCTCATCAAGCACAAACTACTCATGCGATTTCGATAATGCAAATTTCTCAGAAGAAGTCACCGTTGGTTCTCCTGACAACAGCAATGGTCAATGTGACTACATCATCTGATCATACAAAGTGTGTTCGAGCACTTATCGATCAAGGCTCAGAGGTGTCCATAATCTCTGAGCCCCTTACTCAAAGTCTCCAACTCCCTCGTACCAGAGGACCTGTTGTTCTCCTAGGAGTGGGGGAAAGTAAGTCGGAAACGTCTCGTGGATCAGTCAACGGCGTTGTCTCACCAAGTTTTGATTCGGGCTTTAAACTTCAACTCCGGGCTCTTGTTCTTCCAAAGTTGATTTCTAAACGCCCAGAGCATCAAATTAGTCTTGAGGAATGGCCTCATCTCACTGGTCTACAATTAGCGGATCCGAAGTTCAGTGGAAGTGCTCCAATTGATTTAATTTTAGGTGTGGATGTCTATGCAATTTTAATTAAACAAGGTCTTCGAAAGGGTCCCCCGGGCACTCCTGTAGCTCAAAATTCCGTATTCAGGTAGATTCTCTGTGGACCTACAGGCAATACCTCACCGTTGGATTCATCTACAGTGAATATGTTTCATTGTTCCAAGAGTGAAGAACTTTTTTTTTGACCTTCAAACATTTTGGGAGGATTTGGAAGTCGTGCCTCCTAAACCTTTCCGGACAGCTGAGGAAGAAGAGTGTGAAAAACTTTTCCAAAAGACTCACTCTAGGACTAAAGATGGGAGATACGTCGTGCATCTGCCCATCAAGAGTGACGTCACATTGTTAGGAGATTCCTATTCTGCAGCTCTTCGCATGTTACTTCATATGGAGCAGCGGTTCAAACGAGATGTTCATCTCCAAGAAGCGTATGCCAAATTCATGGAAGAATATCATCAACTTCAGCATATGAAGTCTGTCAACATCCCTGCAGATCCAAGGAGTATCTCATGGTGATTTTTTCTTCCGCATCATGGAGTTTGGCATGAATCTAGTTCAACCACGAAACTACGAGTAGTTTTTAATGGTTCTCGACGATCAAGTCAATGCATTTCATTGAATGAGTGTCTTTACGCAGGGCCAAAATTACAATTAAATATTTCAGATGTCTTGCTGCAGTGGCGTCTTCACTTCATTGTCTTTTCTGCAGATGTCGGAAAAATGTATCCACAGATTATCGTCCACCAAGATGATCAGGATCTCCAACTTATTCTGTAGCGAGAAAGTCAAAATGAGCCCGTCCAAGTATTTCGACTCAGTACTCTCACATATGGTCTGACTTGTGCCCCATTTCTAGCTCTTCGCACCGTTCAGCAGCTTGGTCTTGATGAAGGGGATCGATTTCCCTTCGCTGCTGAAGTGATACAAAATGGCATCTATGTTGATGATGTCTTATCAGGAGCGGATAATTTCGAAGATGCTATTGAATTACACAACCAACTACGTGGTCTCTTCATGGCGGGCGGCTTGCCGCTCAAAAAGTGGAATTCAAACAGTCATGAGCTAATGCAGCGCATTCCGTAGCATCTGCACACGTTATCTCCAGATATATCATGGCAGTCAGAAACATCGGTTTCGATGCTTGGGTTAACTTGGAAACCCAGTACCGATTGTTTTATTTTCCAGGTGGATCTTAGGCCTATTAGAGATGTCATCACAAAGCGCATGGTTGGCATCGGTTATCATCGTCGCAAAGATCTTTATCCAGGAACTTTGGAAGCTTAATTTATCCTGGGTGATCCTTTACCTGAAGGAGCTCGTCATCGTTGGATAAAATATTATGAAGATCTTCCTCGTCTTTCCGCTGTCAGGATACCTCGCTGGATAGGATTTCGTTTGCGAATGTGCTCGTTCGAACTTCATGGCTTTGCTGACGCTTCTGAAAAGGCGTACGGTGCTGTCGTTTATTTAAAGACAATTTCGCCAAACGGAAATTGTTTTATTTGACTAATTTCTTCTAAGACAAAGGTCGCTCCTGTTCAAACTGTTCCGCTTCCTCGTCTTGATCTATGCGCCTCAGTTTTGTTAGCTCGTCTCGTCGCTCACCTTCAAACTCAACTGCGTTTTGATCCTGCTCTACAATTGTGGTCTGATTCTATGAACACACTTCATTGGATTTCAGCTGTTCCTACAAGACGGATGACATACGTCGCGAATCAGGTTTTGGAAATTCAAACGATCGTTCCTTCAGCTGACTGTGCTTCTCGCGGATTGTCAGCTTGCGAACTTTCGCAGTTTTCACTCTGGTGGAATGGTCCTCCGTGTCTTAAAAGACAAGAAGAGTGGCCTTCATCTCTGCTTGACCCTCCAGAAAATACAGTGGCCAAAGAGGAACGTAGAGTCACTGTCAGCGAAGCAGTTCGTGTTAATGAACCGTGTGATCTTCTGAGTCGTTATTCATCTTTAGACAAATTACTACGAGTAACTGCTTGGTGTCTTAGTTTTCGAGACGCTTTGAAGTGTCGTTCTATTATCGTTTCTCGGATTTTAGTTGCATAAGATCTTCGAACAGCTCTTTTATTCTGGATTCAGCAAGAACAAAATCGCTATTTTTCTAATGAAATCACCGCTCTAAAAAATAAAATGCAGATTTCTAAGATTAGCACTCTAATAAAGTTGACTCCATTTTTTGATGGTCAACTTCTTCGTGTCGGAGGTCGCTTAAAGCACTCTCTTCTCACTTATGATGAGAAGCATCCACTAATTCTACCTCCTGAGTCTATTCTCACAACTCTTATCATCCGCGACTGTCACCTTCGCTGTCTTCATGGGGGTGTCCAACTTACCCTTGGAACGTTACGACAATCTTATTGGATTCTTCGAGGTCGCAATTTTGTCCGATCATCGATTTATCGGTGCTGGCCTCATCAATGTTCGCACCTCCAAAGGACGAGGTCACCATTCCCACAAAGTCTGGATTTGTATTTTCGTCTGTTGTGCCTCCCGCTCAGTTCATCTTGAGTCGGTTTCTGATTACACAGCAGAAGCCTTCATAGCTGCTTATATTCGCTTTACTTCTCGTCGTGGTCCTCGTCGAACGTTGTCTAGTGACGAGGGTACGAATTTTGTGGGAGCAGATCGTGAACTACAGGAAATGTTTTCTGAGGCATCAGCCAAGTTTGCTTCGGTCGCTACATACCTTGCTTCGCATGGTACCCAGTGGAAATTCAACCCTCCTGCAGCACCTCACTTCGGATGTTTATGGGAAGCTGCAGTTAAGTCAACAAAATTCCATCTTCGTCGAGTCATTGGAGACTCTCAATTAACGTTTGACGAAATGACCACTCTTTTAACACAAATTAAAGCTTGCCTTAATTCTCGGCCTCTCAGAGCTCAGTCAGATGATCCAACAGATATTTCTGCCCTCACACCAGGACATTTTCTCATTGGAGGTCCACTGAATGCAGTTTCTGAACCATCGCTTGCAGACGTTCTTCCACATCGATTAACTCGCTGGCAGTTGATCCAGCAAATGCGTGATCATTTTTGGAAGCGCTGGTCAGCTGAGTATCTGAAAGAACTTCAACCTCGATCCAAGTGGGCTACTTCATAGCCATCCATATAGATTGAAGATTTAGTTCTCATTCGACATGAGAACCTTCCACCTACTCAATGGCCTAGGGGTCGGGGACGAAAGCGGGCGGAATGTTGTGAATTTGACATTAGTTCACTGTTTTTATGAATGTTTTAATTTGTGTTCTCTTTTTCTATTTTTATTTGCGTTCTTCGTTACATTTATGATTCTTGGACTTGTCCTTATATTTTGATTTTCGTATTGAGTAATGTCTGAATTTATGTCTAAGCCAGTCTTATCGTTTTCGTGCTGTTCTTCTCTTACAAATAGTGTTGTTGCTCGGTTTCCCAATTTTATTTCCTCACCTCGTCAGTCCGCGTTCGCCAAGTAACAAGTTCTGTTGATTTTATACAGTTTTAATCTATTTATAATAAAGACCGCGCTTTTACGGCGTTATTTTTATGAATTAAAGTGCTGTGGTTCTAATTGACTTGACCTAAACACGCATGTTTCCCTACCAGAATTGATCAGTCGTGACAATGTTTAGTCGTTTTTTTAGTGTTCAAAACAGAATTATTAGATGACATCTATGCAACGTCTGATGAAAAAAAATGAAGGATGCTTTAGTGGCTGAAGCCTTACGTGGAGTTTGTTCAAGGAAATTTAAAGAAGAGGCCCAGCGAGTCGCCATTAGGATAGCACCACCATTTACAGCAAAAAAAATTAACAGACACTCTAATAATAGAATTCGGATCAAGAGGAAAGTCACTGCCACAACTCCTAAGCGAGAGAGATCAAATGTGTCAGATGATGCACGGGAAGGTAGAGATTTTAATCCGAAGATATCAGAAAATGGACAGGAAAATACAACGCTCCATTGATGACAGTCCAGCAGAATTTAAAGATCTAGAACGACGAAAGGAAGAGGTGGAAAGGGTAAAAAAGTTCATCGACTGTTTGAGAACAGAAATTAAATATATGGTGGCCAATGCTCGACCAACACGACTAAATGACGCTTACCAGGCAGCTCTACAAGAAGAAAAGAATCACCTGGACATGGAGCGAGAACGGTCAAGACAATCAGCGCAATTTCAACTAAGAAAGAACGCTCAGCCTCGCCCAACACCAAGGAATATCTTCCCAAAAAGGATAGACCCACCCTCGAGTACGGAAACACAAAAGGAAACATGTAAATATTGCCACAAACCCGGGCATACAGAAGAAAGATGTTATACAAAACAAAATCAGGCCAAAAGACAGAATTTTCAACACCGCGGTTCCAACAACAAGGATCCACCACAAAGAGCTTATCAAATGGAGGAGATAGAGCATGAAAGAGAGACTCGCTGCAAACTACGCAAAAATAAACTTCATTAACAACACACTGAATCTCCCACATACATCAATCCCCCTTCACGGAAACCACAATCCAATAATCTTTCACATTAAACCAACGAGCAAACACGTAGACCTAGAACTCCCTCCTGGCGACTTCATCGTAAAAGGAAGAGGTATACTGCCAGGTATCTACCGAAGCAATGGCACCGCAAAAACCAAGCTGTTAACGATCAACGCAGCTGGAGAAATTCAAGACCTGGGAATCAAAAGGAGTAAGATAAAAATAGAACCTTTTTCCAACCCCGACATGAGTCAATATTATTACAAAGGGAAAATGTCAAACCCAAAAAAGGTCGAAGCCTAATCTCCCGAATCCTGAATAATAATGAGAATAAAGAGAGAAGGAAAATTCAACTCGAAGTATGGTACAAGAACGAAAACACAATTCCAATATTTTCCATGCGACGCAATCAACAGCAAGACAAGACAATCAGAGAATTAATAGCCAAAAGTTCTTTAGGACACCTCCAAGAACCATTACAAAGCGAAATGCGGGATCTCCTCGTAGAATTTCATGATATCTTCTACCTGCCTCAGGATCCCATGATACTAGTATCTGACGTAGAACACCACATAAAATTGACAACAAGCAAACCAATCAGCGTTCCATTGTACAAACATCCAATCCTTTTTCAACCTGAAATTGAAAGTTAAATCTCCGAATACCTTGCGAAAGGATTGATCAGACCATCTTTTTCACCCTATCAAGCCAACGTATGGCTGGTTAAGAAGAAAATGGACAGCAGTAATAAACAAAAATGGAGACTGGTGATGGACTTCCGGAAATTCAATGAGTTCACAGAACAGGATAAGTACCCTTTACCATCAATCAAAGAAATCCTGTGTATGCTCGGCTCGGCTAAATACATGTCCTGCTTTGACATGGCTGACGGTTTCTACCAAGTAGCGGTAGCAAAAGAAGAGATCGAGAAGACCGCCTTTTCCACCCATAAATGACACTGGGAGTGGGTAAGAATGCCCATGGGTCTCATCAACGTACCCGAAACATATCAGCGGATGGTAAATTTCAAATTAAAAGGGCTGATAGGGGAAATGTGTTTCATTTACCTAGATGACTTGATTGTCATAGGCACATCAGAAGAGGAACATTTAAAAAACTTAAGAAGAGTCTTTGAACGACTAAGGGAAACAAAACTCATCCTACAACCAGATAAATGTAAATACCTTGAGCAAGAACTGCAGTACCTCGGACAATATGTAGGACCAGAAGGCATCAAACTTCTGAAGAAAAACGTCGACAAAGTCTTGGAATTCCCACAACCAAGAAATATAAAGGAAATAGAAAGATGCATGGGTTTGGCCTCTTACTACCGCAAGTTCATAAAGAATTTCGCGAAAATAGCCTATCCCCTGAATCAGCTAAAAAGTAAGAACGTAGAATTCATCTGGACACACAAATGTGAGGAAGTCTTTGTAGAACTAAAAAACCATCTAACCTCTTACCCATTACTCAAACACCCAGACCTAACAAAACCTTTTATCTTGTGTACGGATGCTTCTAACGAAGGTCTGGGAGTAGTACTACTGAGTCAACTCGATGAACAAGGAATAGAACATCCCGTTAGCTTTGCAAGCCGTAGTTTAAATCCAGCTGAAAAGACTATTCCACAACAGAAAAAGAGCTTCTAGCCATCATCTGGGGAATTAAACAGTACCGTCACCTTCTGTACGGTCAGAAATTTAGGGTACACACTGATCACCAACCCATAAGAGGATTACTGACAGCGAGACACGATAATATGTGATCCCGACTCTTCAGGCTCACCCAGAAACTTACAGATTACCACCCTGAAGTTATAACCCGGGAAGAATAACGCAAATGCTGACGCACTCAGTCGAGCATTTCCTGTCAAGAAACGTGAGGAGGTAGTATTTAGTAAGGACAATCCGAAATACAGAGCAATGCAAGAGTTACTGAAACTAACAAACATCCTGAAGAGACTGGAGAGAGTCAATAAACTTCCAGGGACAACAGCAGGAAAAGAAGAAAAACCCCTCAGGCATATAGACCTCGAAAAGATAATATACAATAAAGGCGTATCACCAGAAATGCTGGAAGAAATCCTCCACGATTTAGATTCTATAAACACAACAAAGGAAGATCCCCCTCCAACACCGGAAGAAGGAGATGGCCATCCATCCGATAGTACATCACTATCCCTCAAATACTCACAAATTATTCTCGCGGACATGTCGGACGCTGAGATAAAGAAGAGGATAAAAAGAATCAACAATTACAGCACTGATGATCAAGATAGACAGAAATAGGCGAGCGAACTCGATAACCCCACTTTAGTCGAAAACGATGAAACATTTCAAAACCGCCTCTACAATTGCAAGGAACCCTCTAACTACCTTTTAAGAACCACAAAGCCCGACTTCTCAATCGAGGGTGCAATCTACAGGAATTTTGACGATCTGCTAAAACTGGCCAAACTGATATGGGAAGATGAAAGAGCCAAGGCTCCTTGAGTAATCGAAATTACGCATTGGGTAACAGAAGAAGATTTCAAGTTGGCAGCTTCATATATCTACAGGACACTCAGGTTTCTAGAACTTGACCAACACGACAGGATAAAGGACATGTATCCAAGAATTGTTAGAAAGATGCAAATGCAACAGAACATAATCGCGAGAGTACACGAGAATGGGCTCTGGGCCCTCGATAAAACATTGCGCTAGATCTAGCAACATCATTACTGGCCAGACATGCAGAAACAAATTAAATACTATATAGACAACTGCCACGTCTGTGATAACAAGCACAATGAAAGAAAGATACGAGCAGACGCTGTAATAATTGAAGCAGCTCAATTCCCTTCAAGATTCTAAACACAGACAAGTTGACATACGAAGGGAAGAACTACTTGATAATCGAAGACAGTTTAACTTGATACATCTGGATTATGCCCCTAAAATCAGAGGATGTCTACAGTGCATTATATCAATTCCTTCACTTACATCCAACTCCGAAGAAAATCATTGTAGACAACGAATCGGTATTTCAGAGTAAAAAAATAACTGAACTATTCGACAAATTAGGAATACAGCAAGTCAAGATTTCAGCTTACCACCCTGAAAGTAATGGAATTGCTAAAAGGGCCATTAGAACAATAAAGGAATTGGCAAAAACAATGGACAACCAGGATCCTACGATAAGATTATTCACAGGAGTAAAGATATATAACGCAAGTCCCCACACAACTACATACACGCCAGAGGAACTGTTATATGCCACAATGAAACACGAAACAAGAATCCAAGAGGAAATTGACGAACAACGCAGAGAAAGGAATGCAGCAAAATTTCAAGACGCCCGAGAGAAAATAACAAGGACCAAAGAAGTCAAGCAACAAAAAATATTAAAAACAGAGAAAGAAGAGGATTACCAAATAGGGGACCTAGTCTTAATCCAGACAAACATAAAGAATACAATCTCTTGGTCAGAACCTGTAGCAATCAGGAGCATTAATAAAAACACAAAAACCCTCACTGTATTCAGACGGGGCCAAGAACACCTGAGACATTACAATCAAGTTAAAAAATATAAAGTCTCTGAATAAAGATTAATTTTTTACAGATTTGGGTAACCGAAGGAGCTTACCACATACAACCATTGGACTCACCGATCATCAAGGAGGAGCTGTTTGAAGCACAACTTTACTACGAGACATGGGACACGGCGTACTTCATAAACCTCACGGAAATAGGACAGGATGCTTTCCAGCTAGTCAATTATACGAAAGAGATGAGGAGAATATGCGAAACCCACTCAGGGTGCAACATGCATAAGAGTATCGACTCTATGAATACAAGGGCTATTAACCTGGCCAGACGCTAGAAAGACATAGCACAAATCTCGACAAACCGCCCCAAACGTGGTTTGTTTAACTTCATAGGCAGTGTCACCAAATTCTTGTTCGGGACCATGAGCGCTGACGACGCGGAGAATATCAATAAGGACATAGATGAAGTCTATAACAAATCCAAAGGAATAGTGGTCCTGATAAAAAATCAAACCAGTTTTCTTCAGACCACAATCTCAAGACTAGATGAAATTAAGCATCAGCAGCAGACTGATCTTTCACAGTTAGAGAAATCAGCAGTCTAGCTCACCAATGTCATGAAGGCCTTAGTATTCAACAATAAAATCTTGGATTCTCTGTTCACCATGGAAATCCACTTAGAAGAAACATCAAGATCTCTGGGAAATTTCGAGACAGCTATAGCAGAAGCAAATAATGGAATCCTCTCCCCGGTCTTAGTTCCCTCAACAAACTTCATGGAGTCTCTTGCCAAGATAAAGGAGAACATACAAAAAGAAATTCCCTATCCATTAATTGACGAGAACTACTTTTTATACATGCGTATAAGCGAAATTGAGACCACATTAATAAACAATAAATTGATATACCGGGTTCACACACCAATTCCGGATCCTATAGGATACACAGTCTCCCAGTTCACAGCTCTCCCCTTTATCAATTTAGTGAACCACTACATCTTTGACAAAATACAAGAAAAGCCCATCGCTTTATCGAAAGACCACCTTTCATACATTACAATCGATGAACGGCGGTGAATAGGAAAAGGAGACATGAAATTCTGCAAAGCGGTGAATAAAATCAGAAATGTACAACTAGACGCCACCTGTCTCGACTGGCTGATCTCCCAACAAGGCCAAACCAATGGTACATTCTACCTTTGCATTATATCCGAATCACAATCAGATGCCCAATGGAATCAGAGCCATCCAAATAATTACCAGGGCCTCAGTCCTAACACTGGAGGACCACTGCCAAGCGGTCACCGATAACGAAGCGGTCGCTGCTGCCACTCTCTACTCCAAAGAATTACCCATCGAACAACATGAAATCAAATTCAATTTCTCTAAATTAGAAAACGATATTCTTCAGACTAATGACTTACCACTTCCAATATTTTCTAGCAAGCATATTGATATCCAACAGTTAAAAACCTCTGCACACGACCTACAGACGGTACAAAACGATTTTGACTCCTTCTTGACATTGAGGAAGAACCATTCCTTGTGGACACTTGGAACAACCATACTCGAACGCCTAGGGTACACAAGTCTAGCAATCCTGTTGATTGTGATACTCTAGAAATGTGGACTGAGACAACTGTCGAGAAAGGCTCTACTCTGCACACCCTGCGGAAAAGTGATCTATAGATTCAAAGGCCTTGCTTGCGTAATTCATGCACCGAAAGGGCCCACAACTACCAGAGTCGTTCAATACCACACTACTACGACCCCTTTGTTTAAAAAGGATGTCGAGGACGACATCTAATACCCTAAGGGAGGAACTGTGAAAGGGTCGAGAGAATGAGTCATCGATGAGATCATTCTTCTAGTATATAACCTGACTGGCCTCCTGGCTCGGGAGCACTTCTCTCCGATACTTTGTAGCGGACACTCTGTCCAAATAAAGTAACATATATTCCAAAGTCAAGTCTCCATTACCTCATCCTTCCCTGGAGTAAAAATGATCTTTTTTGAAAAGTTAAACAAAGAGTTTTCCAGATCACATTATGTTGGAAAAATTAAAAATACGGAGAATGAACTTCAGAAGAATGCCTTGACTATTGTGTTTCTTAAACTTCAAACTTTTCTAACGATTATAGGCACTTTCTTTTGGTATGAGTATAATTATTTATTCACAATAGTAATTCTTGAAATAGTGAAGCTATATCCTAGTTTGCTATTGTTTTATTGTGAAAATAAGTATTTTAACATTAAATTTTACAGTCAAAGCTTTTTCCGTGTCCGTACAAGTTGAATAAGTTTTTGAAATTGAATAATTTTGAACCACATTATTTCTACATCAAATAATTTACAGTAATCAATAAAATCTTCATAAATTGACCAACTTCTAAACTAAATACTTTTATTACTAACTTATTATTTACAAAGTTCTCATACCCTGAACAAATTGTAATAGAAACTTTAGAAAATGAAATTATGTATATTAAAAATCGTGGTTTTTAGGAGTTGTTGAAATTTCTTTAAAATATTTCTTTTGGTTACCAAGTTAAATTTTTTTTCTCATCCATTATATATTTCTAATCATTTGCCTATATTATTTTATATAGATTTATATTTATTTTAATTATATTATAATTATAATTAAACGAATCCGTACTATTCTGAGCTATTAAAACTTTTCTTTTCAAAATCCTTAAAAATTTCATATCAAAATAAGGCCACCATGATTCATATTTTTAAAAATTCAAAATTTTAAGACTTTAATTTGAAAATTTTTCCCGTTGATTTTGTATTACATTGAAGAACAATTATAAATTTAAAATAATTCAATTAATAATGCCTAGTTCTGAAATATTCTCATTTCTAATGATTGAATTTCACAAACTATTTTTTTAATGTTTCACTGCTTCGAATTTTTTCTCTAGGAATTTTATTGAAAATTGTTTTGATTGCACATTATTTCAACCAAAAATTGTGTTAGTACCAAGGTTTTCAATTTGATAATCTATGATTTCGAGAAATTGAAAAGGCGAGACAGTTTTGCTTGTTTAAAATTAAAACCAAACAAAATAGAATATACAATTTTTAAATAATAATATTTAATACTGACTGTGAAAGATTTTACTATGAAATTTTTAATTTTAAAAGATTATATAGTGAAAATCATCCTGACACCTTTTATTATTTGAATTTGAAACTCTTAACGATTCGGGAGGATTTTAATTTTACATGATTGATTCATTGTGTATATCAATTAAAAATTAATAGACAATATAAGCAGTTAAATTATCAATAATAATCTCAAAGAAACCTACTGAATGTTTATTTTTATAAATAAATAATTAGATGCTGATTTCGAACCTAATGGTATTTAAAAAAGTCTTTTCTTCTTTCTTCTTTAAAAAAAAGAATCCCTAATTAAAAGAAGTCAAACTTATTTCCGACCTCCATTTTTGGGCTCATTACTTTTGAACCTAAAAAAATGATTAAAAGGCCTAAAAATTAAACTATTTTACAATTTCGCATTTGAAACTATAATTTACTTAAAATTATAGGAATTTTAAATATGATGAATATGATTGATAAGTATCATATAATGATGTATAAAGTGGGGGACCGAATTTAAATTACGTAAAAAATCAAGGGGGAGGATTCAAAACCATTTTTTACGATTTATTACGGAAGAAAGTGAGGGCCCTTCAATCATGTAAGTAATTTGTACTAATTCGCAAGAACTTTATCAGAAAATTATCTTTTTAAGTTATAAATTTTATTATTTGGTTGAAAATTTAGCTATTTTATTTATAAAACATCATTTTTTGTTGCTGATACGTCAACTGACATCTTTTTTGGATAAAAACTGCGTTTTTTCTGCAAATTTGGCTTTTTGATTTAAAGTTCATCTTTTTCAGTATAAATATTGCATCTTTCTTGGAAAAATTGCAACTTTTTTTTATTCACATATTTTAGTATAATTTTCATTTTTCTTTGACTAAAATGCAAAAGTTTGATGGAAAATTTTACAATCTTGTTAAAAAGTCATAACTTTTGTTCAAAATATGTTTTTGGTTGAAAATTTCGCTGCTTTGTTGGAAATTCAACTATTTCGTAGAAAATTGATTCTTCGTTTAAATTTAATATTTAGGTGTTGAAAAGGAAACTGAAATATTTTCTAGATGAAAATTCAACTTAAGAAAATATCATTTTTTTAAAAATGAAAATGCAATATTTTGTTAAAAATGATTATTCTTTTCTTGAGAATTCATATATCTTGTTTGAAAGATTTGGTTGAATCCCTTTGTTAAGAAATTTTTTTTCTTTTCCAAAGATTTATATTTTTATTTGAAAATTCATCTCGTTAGTTGAAAGTTTAACCATTGTTTTAAATAATTATTTTCAATTGATTATTCCACTATTTTACTAAAAGTTAAACTAAATTATTGAAAGCTATTTTTTTGTATTGAAGCTTTATGTCTGTTGTTGAGAGTGTATATGTTTAGCCAAAAAGCCTTTTTTGATTAAAATTGATTTTTTTATTAAAAATGTAACTTTTCCATTTTATCAGCTTGATCTTTTTTAGTTGAAAATTCTCGTCTTTTATTTCATGTTTGTTGGATAAAAATGCATCAGTTTCGCGGAAAATTAATTTTTTTTCTGAAAAGTCATATGTTGGTTTAAAAATTCAAGTTTTTTATACGAAATTCGTCTTTTAGTTTAAAGGCTTAATAATTAAGATCAACTTTTAATTCTTTTTTGAGTGAAAAAGTTTTATTTGTTCAAAAATTCGTCTTTTTGATTAAAATTTTTTTTCGGTAGAAATTTCATATTTTTTAATAAAAATATAAACTATGACACTTTTTGGTTGGGAATTTGTCTTTTTAGGTTGCAAATTTAACTATTATGTTCAAAATTCCATTATTTCGTTAAAAATTTGAGTATTTTGTTAAAGAGTCAACTTTTATGATAGAAAATAAATTTTTTGTTTGAAATAAATTATTAAATTAAAAAATCTTTAATCTGTATATGAAATACTGTTTCATTTCATTTATAAAAGATTATATATTAAAAGTATCACAAGATTTAAATGTTGCTATTTGAATAATAATGATCAATGAAAATTCAAAATTAGTTAAGGAAAAATCAAGGAATTTTAAAAATAAAGTGCTCGGACACCCTGCTTAATTCTTCAAGCATTAAGTAGTAAAACATTTCTGGAAACTAAAAACTACGTACAGTAAAAGGAGGGTGGGGGTAGAGATATTTTATTGTGGTTTGTTATAGGGAGAGGGGGGTCTTAGAGAAAACCTATAATCCTTTACGTAATTTAAGTATGGCCCCTGATGCACTATGTGATTGGATAGACTTCTTTCCTTGAAAATGTGATTTCTGTCAAAAAATAATCAATATCATATTCACTATTTGAAATTAAAGAATTTTAAATACTTGGCAACTTTAAAGTTCAATTATAATAAAAACTTTCACAATTTTATAATTTTGTATCTTGATTTTTAAAATTCAATAAGTTTAATCTAAAGGGCATAATTAATATCCAGAAAATTAAGTACAACAACTTCATTCTGAACATAATTTTATAAGATGCACAACTAAAGTTGATTGTTCCTATTAAGTAAATTGTTACGTTGACAATACACGCGAAAAGCAAGTAAATCATTGGAGTTTCAATGTGGACAGAATTAATAAATCGTAGATTATCATTTTCATACAAATAGATAAATATTCATCCGATTATCTAAATATTCGTAAATTTAATCATTATTTTTGAATAATTTAATAATTATGCATAAATAATTGATTGTTTCTATATAATAATATTATTTTATATAAATAATATTCATATTAAATTAGGTTTAATAGTTTTTAATTCTCTCTATAAAAAATGGGTATTAATTTTTTGTTTAAGCACTATTAAAATAAATCTAAATGCTCTTATCAGACTTGCGTGTGAGTATAGCAGGCTGCCTATGAAAAAGAATTTAAGCCAAACTTAGCCATTATTTTATTGCTACGTGTAATCTAGAATATTAATTTAATAACATAGTTAATAAGGTAATAAAATATTTTCCAGAAAGAAAAATTTAATATCTGGGTCAAATAGAAAAATGTAATTTTTTACATAGTTTCCATTTTAAAAATTTCCTTCCAAGCTTAAGAATACACACAAACTCTTTAATTATTACATGGATATGGTGAGAGCTGATTGTATTTTTTTTAAAGTAATATTTAAATTCATAAAATGAATAACTTTGTGGTGTACTTACTTGTCATTTTACAAACATAAATTTCGATTTCTTGTTGGGTATTCTGCATATGTCAAAAATGAAATTAATCATTTGGGTCGTTTAATCTACTTACGTGATTAATTGAAAATATTTTTGAAATTCATTTTTGAAAAAAAAATGTGAATAATATGTTGCTTTTGTAAGTCGCATCAAAGAACTGGTCGATGTACAAGTCAGCAGTATAAAATATGCACACTGCGGACAGAAAACATAGTTGTAAAAAATCGATCATTTCAACACCATATAATTTTACGTACCTAATATTTTTCTCTGCACGAATACACTTTCTGTTCAGTTCATTTATAGAAAGTCCTGAAAAAAGCAACTAGTTAATATTGATTTTACTCATTTAAGAAGATATTAAAAGAGTGCAGAGTGGAAATTATAAATTTTTTCATTAAAATAACTATGCAGAAGCCAGAAATTCTTTGTTATTGTAATAATTTAAACTTGGAAGGTTCGGTAGTAAATTTCAGGCAGACATAGGAAAATTACCATTTTAAACCTAACCCCAAGCTTTATTTTTCTTTTCAATTATCGGTTTTTGTTAGGAGGGTGCAAATTTTTAATTTTTCATGGAAATCACTATGCAGAATGTAAAAAAATTTATATAGAGGTTTTAATTAAAAATTTAAAGTTACTGTCGTGATATTGAGGCACGCATAGGAAATTTTCAAATTTTTATTCGACCCTAAGCTGTATGATTTTATGAAAAATTCTCTGTTTTGGCTGGAATTTGAAAATCAAAATTTTTCACCAAGCAATTTGCATTGATTTAATAATTTCAATTAAGGAGGGGCTTTTGTAATTTTTAATCAGGTATAGGCTAATTCTAAATTGCTACTCGTCTCCTAGCTATTAAATTTTTTAAAAAATTAAATGGAGGATATATTACTGGCAGGATGCAAATTTTTATTTTCTCATCAAAATAACTATTCAGAAGGTAGAAAAATTCGTAAGGAAGAAGTAAGATAATTTTCAAAAGTGCCCGGGTTAATTCCAGGTAGTCATATGAAAGTTCTTTTTTTTAATTACCTTAATTTTTATAATGGTCTAAAAATGCCCTGTAGTTTCAAAGCTAATAAGAATTTCAATCCCGCAATGAAAAAAATTGGCCCCTTCACTACATCACCTCCTAAATTGGCGTTATATTATATCGATACAAATTTATCGAAATTATTATTATAGAAAACTAGCTGTATCTAATTGATACTATAAATTGATAACACATGGAAATGCAATTAAAGTTGTGTAAAATTATTAATAAAACATATAAAACACATAATGTGCAGAAATTTTTATTCCTTAAGGCTAACTTAACTTTTGAATGAAATAAGCGTTTAAAAGTCAAGTTTTTTATAGCATTCGATGTTACTTACATGTTTCCTTTCGATATTTTCGTAGAATTTGGTTTTGAAAAATGCGAACTCGATAGCGAAATTTGAACTAAACTTGAAAAAAACTCCGTGAAAGCGAAACAGGAATAAAAACTTGAAAACAAAACATGAAAACTGTATTTTTCGAATTTGGATAATAGAAATTATATCGAAATTGTTGAATTTATATTCCACAAATTCCAAATAACTCGAGAAAGGGGGAGGGTCGGTAAGGCCGGTTTTTGGCCTAATTTATTTTTGGACCAAAAAATCTGAAAAAATCATGGTAGTATCTTATAAGTATCCCGAGTC
>NC_046664.1:29695243-29706245 GCF_010883055.1 Belonocnema kinseyi
AATTACGAATCTGGCATCCGTTGAACTCTATCGCTTCAGGTTCAAGGTCATTTGAAGGTCATTTGAAGGTCAAATCGAGAAAAAATGGTAAAAAAATTTTTTAAAAAATATGCTAACCTCAGAATACATGTTTAAGAGTGTCAAATCTCTCGAAAATACAGTTGGTGGGTAGTGGTGTTTCCTATATTTGTAGGAGTGGCTGGGGGGTGGAGGGTAGTCCGTTTAGCGTGCAATCGACTCGGGATACTTATAAGATACTACCATGATTTTTTCAGATTTTTTGTTCCAAAAATAAATTAGGCCAATAAACCGGCCTTACCGACCCTCCCCCTTTGTACAAAACTTAAGGAAAACTCTCAATGCAAATCGAAATTGGAGACTGAAAAACATAAAATAAAAAAGGCGTTTTTAAATTTTAAATCATAAAACTCGTACTTAAGTCGTAGAATTTTGTTTTGAAAAATGAGAAGTCTACAGTGAAAAAAGGGGAAAAACTCTGAGAAGGTTAAACAGAAATATGAACTTAAATAAAGAAAATGGTACTTGTTTTTAATTAGAAAAATTGTACTCGACTCTTTGAATCCAGTTTGGGGTCGTCCATATATTACTTAATCATCATAGGGGGGGGGTCATGTGTACGATTACGAATGATTACCTGGGGGAGGGGGTATTGTTTGAGGGATGACGTAATCATATGTTTGAGTTCCTATTTTTATAAATTGCTTTTTGAGATGATAGCGCCATTTGAATGGATCAAGGAAGGCTGAATATAATTACGTAATCAAGGAGAGGGGATCAAATGATTATGGTTCATTACACCGGAGGGGGGTGGGCGTCAGAAATTGATGAAAAATTGATTACGTAATATATGGATGCATACATTTGCATAAACCTCATAGATTTTAGGTCCCTTCATTTTATACATTTTAAAAACTGCGCACCCCTCTCCACCATTCCCCAATACTATTGCGACCTGTCTGGGAGCCCAAAAAATATGTGTGAAAAATCTGATACTGATTGATTTTTGATTTTTTTTTTAAGTTATTGATTTTTTATATTTTAAAAACTATGCCCCCACAGCATTACTCCCCCCACACTTTCAAGACCTGTTCTGGGTCCCCAAAAATATGTGTGAAAAAAATGATGCCGTTTGGTAAAAGACTATGGATTTGCCCCTCCCCCCTATCTTCTCCTCTTCTACACCTCCTGCCCATAATCTCCAGACCTGTCTGGAAGCCCAAAGAATATGTGTGCAAAATTTTGTGCCAATTGTCGAAAAATGGGTTTTCATAAGCATCATTCGTTTCAGGCCACTTGATTTCATATATTTCAAAAAAGTTGCCCCCCCCCCCCAATCTTCCTCCCAAAACTTTTACGATCTGTCCGGGAGCCTAAAAACTATGTGTACAAAATCTGGTGTCGATTTGTTAAAAACTGAGGATATACCCCCCCACCCCATACCTTTTCCTATCATACTCATCCGGCCCATAATTTATAGACCTGTGTGGAAGCCCAAAGAATCTTTGTGTGCGAAATTTGGTGCTAATTGTCAAAAAATGGGTTTTCATAAGCATCATACGTATTTGACCACTTGATTTTATATATTTCAAAACCTGTGCCACCCCCCATCTTCCTCTCAAAACTCTTACGACCTACCTGGGAGCCTAAAAAATATGTTTGAAAATGTGGTGTCGACTGCGACTGTGCCCCCCCCCCCATACTCTTACGACTTGTTTGGGAGTCCAACGAATATGTGTGCCAAATTTGTTGACCATTAGTCAAAAATGGGGGTTTTGAATAAGCATTATCCCTTTTGAGGCAGACACACATTTTTCAATACAAAATTTCAAGCTTTTATTTTTTTATTATTTTTTATATATTATTAAAATCATGCAAGTATAATTTAATTACATCCTAAGAAGAACCACTAATTCAAATAAATATTTCAAAAACTTTTGTGGTGATAAAAGGGGTTTCACCACTTATACAAAATCCTCTTTAGATTACACAGTTCTTATTTTAGAACGAAATTTGATAGTAATTTGTTATGCAGATTTTAAGAAAAAAAACCTATTATATTGAAAATCCAAAAATTAAAAACATAAGAATGAAACCGTTTTCTTTAAAGCGCTCACACCATTTTTTCCATTGCATATCAAAAATATCTGAACACCATCCAAAGAGAAAATTTCGCAAATAAAAAAGACCAGCAATATTATTTTTGAATTATATTTTGCACTAAAGACATACAAACTCTTTGTAGATTAAACAATTATAATTTAAGAAAATTTTGTAGAACTGTTTTGACTCAAAATTTACTTCTTAACAATCGCTGGGTAAAAGTTTTTTATTCACATTTCTTTTGTAAATAATGAACATTTTAAATTTAGAAAAAAGTGCCCCCAAGATTATTTCATTTTTTTACAAAAACTGTGCGTACACTGTATAAGAATAATATTACGTAAAAAAACTTCTTGTAAGATTTTTTTATGTTTAAAGTTGGTTGAGGCTCACCGAATTTAAGTATTAGCCCTTTAGGAACAGCAGGGATTTCTTTGAAAATTTAAGGAACGAAATTGTTTCTCTGCAAATTTTCTTGTTCCATTTAGTTTTGCGCTTACAAAAACAATCAAAGTTCTTCTATATGACTCAGACTTGGACAAATATTTCACGACGAGGAAAGCAGTAAATTTTTTAATTTGCTGTGGGCTTACAACTTGTCTTGGCTATTTTTCACTCTTTTAACAAAAATCAATGTTACAGTTTTCATAGGATTTTCAACCACCTTTTCATGGACCGTTTTTAAATACTAAATTTTTGTTGTTGTATTAAAAGACTTAACAAAAGCGAAAACAGGTGGTCTATCCGCTAGGGTGGTCCAAAAATGCTTTGGAATTTTTTGTATTTCGCCCAGAAATTTGTTTGAAATTCAGAATCATAAATATTGGCTAAATCGCATATAAACTCAAAATTTCTCATCAAAATTAGCTATAAAATATAAATAAAATTTAACTTTGCAGATATTTCCCCCATAAATCTGTTTTATAGGGCCCCAAAAAAACCATGAGTGAGAAAATGGACTTTGGTGAGTTTTTAGCACAAATTATGATTTGTGTGCGGGTTTTTGAATGCAAATTATTTCTAATACATATAGTACTGCTTTATACTCCACTTAATATTCCACTTTTTGTCCACGTATCACTAGAAATAAATTAATATTCCATTTAATTCAACATTCAACAAAAATGATTGTTTAAACATATTTATATTCTTTATATTATTTATATAGTTGCGGGTTTTTCGGTAAATTTTTGCCCACTTTTCAATTAAAGTGAAGTAATATTTAATTTAAGTTAACGAAAACAATGATTTAAACATTTTTTTATTATTGTTAATGATATTTTCTTTGTCCAGATATTTGTGATTTTTTTCCAACATTTTTTTATTTGCTCTTATAGTTATGAACAAATAATAAATAAATATTTGAAAAAATCGTATTTTAAACAATCTTGTTTTTTTTGTGGTCATAATAAACGTGAATTTCCTTGAAGTTGTCACTGAAAGACTTTTAGTTAAAATTCATAGTATTTAGTATTAAAGTAATTTAATATTGCACTTAAATAAACCTTACAGTTTGACTTAAATTTCTACTATTTCATTGATTAGTCGAATTGAAAATGACTGCAAATATCAGTAATCATCACTAAAAAATGTAGTTGTTTTTGATTCGGAAGAGAAGCAGAGAATTCATGTCTTGGAGTAATTAAATATATGGCTTAAATTAAGCTTACATTTTCACTAAATTAAATCAGCTCAACAAGTATCAAAAGAAATTTATATTTTTTCTTTGAGATAATATTCTTTCAAGGAATCTGTATTATTATCAAAGAATAACAGAAGTTCTTAACATCTTTTCAGACTAGTTGAAGGTATGCATTAAAAAAAAAATTCGAAAAAAATTTTAATTAAATTTTTTCTAAAAAAATATCTTCTTCGCTCCACTGGGAATCGAATTATAGAATTTGCTATTGCCGGTCGGGTGTGTTTACCTTAAGCTACTAGAGAGATCTAAAGAAGAATCTTTTTTGCAGAAATATATACATTATTTCATTATTTTATCTAGTCTGAAAAGCCGTTAAGAATTTCTTTTATTCTCTAATGATAATACAGATTTTTAAAAAAATTTGACTTGCAAAATTTGGCAAAATACTGCGGGTATTTCTAAAAAAAGATTCTTCTTTCGATCTCCCTAGTAGTTTGAGGGAAAAGTACCCGACCGGAATCAGAAGTTCTGTGGTTCGATTCACAACGTAGCGAAGGAGAAGATATTTTTTTAGAGACAACTTAAATGATGAAATTCTTTCAAAATTTATGTAATTATTAAATTAAAAATGTAAAAAAGAAGGGAAAATGAGGCTCGGTCAATCGGAGCAAACTGCATAAGGGTCTCAGTCTCAGCTTATTAGTTGTATCAGGTTGCGTCATGCGTCCAAATTTAACAGAAACGATTGATGTGGTTCGCCTGGATATTTGACAAAGTTCATTAGAAATCCCTTAAAATCCTACAAAATTCTTTGAAATAAAGTAAAAGCTAAACATATTTTTTAGCTAAATTATTTTAAATTTATCGAAATAATAGGCGAATATCCTAAAAGCCGACCCTTAATTTCATTCGAATTCTTGAATTTTCCGTTAAGGGTTCATTTTTATTTTTTTGAAAACTGTTTTGCTTCGTTGACAATTCATTTGCTTGATGGAAAATTTGGTTACGAATTTGGTATTTTGTTTAAGAGTGATTCTTTTTGCTTGAAAATATAATTATTTGGTTCAAAATAAATTTTTGTGTTGTAAATTAAATCAAGCTTGCAAATTCAGCCATTTGGTTGACAGTGTTTCTGTCAACTGTTTTTGATTAAAATATAAAAATCTTGTGGTTAAAATATCAATTATTACATTTTATGTTTGAGATTTCATCCTTTTTGATGAATTCAACTGTTGTTGATAAATTAAACTCTTATTGGCTTCAATTGAACTCTTATTTGTTTGAAATATCAACTACAACAATTATATTATTTATATCTATATTTAATTTTTTTGTTTGAAAATTTGTTTATTTAATGAAAATTTTAACTATTGCATTTTTGTTTGCTTATTTATTTATCTTTTTTATTTGAAAATCTCAGTGGTTTAAAATTCCACTGTTTCGTAGAAAATCGAAGGGTCAATATCATGTAACATGCAGCAAGTCCCTCTGCGGCAGTAACAATTCTTCCAGTGGCATTTCTTCCTTCCAAAAAATGTTTAATGCCCAATTGAAAATAGCTAAACTGAGGCTAGTCTCCCTGGACGAATTGTCTTCCCGGTGGCAACTTTCACCCGGAAAAAATTTTCGAGTCCATATTAAAATATTGAAATTGTGTCAAGCTTCCCAGGACTAATTGTCACATCTGCGGCATCTCCCACCACCGAAAAGTCTCCCCAGTCGCATCTATCATCTGTGAAAAAATGTTCAAGTCCACATCAAAGTGACAAAAGTGCGGTACGTCTCTCAGGACTGATTGTCACATTTGCGGAATCTCTCGCCTGCGGCAAGACTCCCCAGAGGCATCTCTCATTCGAGAATAATTTTTCAGTCCACATCAAAGTGGAAAAAATGCGGCAAGCCCCTCAGGAACAATTGTCACATCCGCGGCATCACTTCACCAAGAAAAATTTTTAAGCACTTCCAAAGATGGCAAAACTGCGGCAAGTTTCCACATCGGCATCTCTCCCCAAAGCAATTTTTCCCAGTACTTCCAAAGATGACAAAAACGCGGCAATTCTCCCCAGCGGCATCTATCTCCCAAGAAAATTTGTTGAGTACTTGTAAAGATGGAAAAAATGCGGCAAGTCTCCCAAGTGGCATCTATACCTGAAGAAAGCTTGTTGAGTACCTTTAAAGATGGCAAAACAGCGGCAAGTCTTTTCAGTGGCATAACTCTCCCAAGAAAATTTTTAAACGTATTTCTAAAGATGACAAAATTGCAGCCAGTCTCTCCAGGCATCTCGCTCACAAGAAAATTTGTTGAGTATTTCCAAGGATAGAAAAAACTGCTTCAAGCCTCTCAAGCGGCATCTCTGCTCCAAGAAAATTTTCCAATTAGTTCTAAAGAATGTTAAACTGCGGCAAGTCTCCCCAGCGGCATCTCTCCCTCAAGAAAATTTCCTAAGTTATTCTAAAGATGGCAAAACTTTGGCAAGTCTGCCCTGCGGCATCTCTCTCAACGCTCTTTTTTAAGTATTTATAAAGATGACAAAATTGCAACAAGTCTCTCCAGCGGCATCTCTTTCCACAGAAAATTTGTTAAGTAATTCCAAAGATGGCAAAACTGCGGCAAGTTTCCCAAGCAGCATCTCTATCCCAAGAAAGTTTTTTAAATACTTCTATAGATGGCAAAATTACCACAAGTCTCTCCAGCGGCACCTCTTTCTGAAGGAAATTTTAAAAGTATTGCCAAAGGTGGAAAAACTGCTTCCCAAGAGAATTTGAGAATTTTCTTGGGGGAGAGATGCCGCCAGGGAGACTTGCCGCAGTTTTGCCACCTTCGAAAATACTTTTAAAATTTCCTTGAGAGCGAGGTGCTGGAGAGACTTGCGGTAATTTTGTCATCTATGGATGTATTTTAAATACATTCTTTGGACAGAGATGCCGCTTGGGAGGCTTGCCGCAGTTTTGCCATCTTTGGGAATACTTTACAAATTTTCTTGAGAGAGAGAGATGCCGCTGGAGAGATTTGCCGCAATTTTGTCATCTTTAGAAATACTTGAAAAATGGCCTTTGGAGAGATGCCGCTGGGGAGACTTGCCGCAGTTTTCCATCTTAGGAATTACTTATAAAATTTTCTTGGGGTAGAGATGCCGCTGGGGAGACTTGCTGCAGTTTTGCAATCTTCGGAAGTACTTAAAAAAATTTCCTGGAGAGAGATGCCAGTAGAAAGACTTGCCGCTGTTTTGCTATTTTTGGAAGTACTCAACAAATTTTCTTGGGGGATAGATGCCACTGGGGAGACTTGCCGCATTTTTTCTATCTTTGAAAGTACTCAACCAATTTTCTTGAGGGATAGATACCACTGGGGAGACTTGCCGCATTCTTGCTCTCTTTGGAAGTACTGAGAAAAATTGCTTTGGGGAGAGATGCCGATGTGAAGACTTGCTTATAAATTGAATTGTCTTGTTAAAATTAATTAATTTGTATGGAATGATACTATATTTCTTGTAAAGAACACATCTTTTTCTCTGGAATTGAACTTTTCGTGTTAAAAATTCGATTATTTTGTTAAAAATTCATCTTTTTAGATAGGAAATTCCAGTTTTTGGTAAACATTTTTTTTATTGGAAATGTATATTCTTTAATCTTAAAACCCAATTTTTTATTCAATAATTCGTCAATTTTGTTACAATTTTATTCTCTCTGGTCGAACCCTTAACTGTTTTTTGAATTCATCTTTTTAGTGAAAATTTAACTGTATTGAGAAATTGTTTTTCAGTAAAAATTTTTTTTAATTGGAAAATTGAGCTATTTGTTTAATAATTAATGTATTTTGTTAAAAAATGATCTTTTCTTTGGTATGAATTTCATCTTTCTGTGTAGAAAATTCAACTATATGTTCAATAATAAACTATTATTTCGAAAGTTTAATTATTTTCTTGAGATTAATTTTTTTTCTATAAAATATCAACTGTTATATGTTTCGTTCAGAATTCATCCTTTTATTAAAAGTTCAATTTTTTGTTGTTGAAAATTCAGGTATTTTTCGTTGAAGTTTAATCTTTATCAAAGTTCAACTACTTGGTTGAAAATTCATCTGTCTAGGTGAAAATTTTCAGCATTGAAATTTTTGAAATTGATCTTTTTTTATTAAAAAATTCATCTATTTAATTGAAAATCCATGTATTTTGTCGAAAAACATTGTTTGTTTTTGGTAGAAAATTAATTTTCGGGTTTGAAAATTCGTCCTTTTATTTGAGAATTCATCTTCATAGTTGGAGAATTCCACTATTCATTCAAATATTTATGCACCAAAAACGTTTTCAAAGTTAAAAAAAACCTTGAACAATGTGAAAATAATTAAGAACTCTAAATTAATGCGACATGACAAGTATGCACCACATGACAATATGCAGCAGAAGATATATGTGTATGAAAAAAGCATTAAAAATAATAAAACATAGAAAAAACTTTTGTTTATATTTTTTTTCTCTTTGATTATATATAATAAGTTCCCCAAAAACTACCCCAAAGTAATATATCTACTCCTCGTGACCAAAAACGTTTTAAAAGTTGGAAGACCACCTTGAACAACGTGAAAATGATTTAGAAATCCAAATTATTTACATGACATTCAAAAATTTCCCTGTCATTATAATTCCCTTAAAACTACCCTTCCACGTGAAAGTATGCAGCAGAAGATATATGTGTATGAAAAAAGCATTATAAATAATAAAACTTAAATAACACTGTCAGTTGATATTTTTTGCCCTTTTTTTCTCTCCGATTATATCTAATAATTTTTTTATTAATTACACAAGGTCTTTTGTTTCAGGCTTCATTCACTCTACTGCCACTCTTTTTATTTACTATTTTTCGCCATACTTTCCTATCCTGGCATAATTCTCTAGCTTCTTTTATCTCCATGCATTTTTTTATGCAGACTCCCGTGCTTCTGTGACTTCTTATGTCTCTTCTAACTAGGGTCTCATCCACACATTCTAACCATTCTTTCCGCGGTCTGTCTCTGGGCATGCTGCCATTTACTTTACCTTGATACACTTGTTTCGTTATTCATTCATTTGGCATTCTCTTAACATGTCCGAAACATCTTAACCGATTTCTTTCCCATGTGTCTACTAGCGTCTCTTCTGCACCACATTCTTTTAGAATTATCTCGTTACTTACTTTGTCGATCAGGGTTTTCCCGCATATTATGCGCATGAATCTCATGTCAATTGCGTTAATTTTACTCTTAGCTTTTTCTTGATAAGTCCCTGTCTCGCTACCATATAGTACAGTCGGTACAAATATAGAATTATGTATTGCTATTTTAGCTTTATTTGATATATTTTTACTTCTGATAAGGGGACCTGCTCTATCAATAACCGTCTTACATTCGTTTATGCGTCTATTTAATTCCACATCTATCTTCTTGTTTCTAGTAAATGAGCTACCAAGGTATATGAACTTATCAACTTGTTCAATTCTCTCATCATTTAATAAAATATTGCAGTGTTTTCTCACTCTTCCCTTCGAACACCATAGTTTTTGTTTTATTTGCGTTAATTTTGAGGCCCATGCTCTTTATGCTTTTCCATTCTTAAACACTCGTCCATAAATAATATAAATAACCACGAAGACATAACGCATTCTTGTATAACTTCTTGAATAATATCGAAACAGTCACTCAATTTTCCATTCACCCTTACACTCGCTTTGCTACCCGTATATATTGTTTTTATAGCTTGTAGGAGCCATCCATTGACTTCATACTCATTCAGGACTTCCCAAAGTTTACTTCTATCTACCTTGCAAAAGCTTTTTCTAGGTCAACAAATGCACAGAAAACTTTTTTTGCTACCCTCAAACTTTTTTCTGTTATTTGCCTTAAGCTAAATATTTGATCCGTACATGACCTTCCTGGCATAAACCCACTTTGGACTTCCCAAATCTTTGCTTCTGTTATTTTCATTACCCTACATATAAGTATTTTTGAGTATATTTTACTTAAGGTACTTAATATGCCAATCCCTCTGTAATTATTGCAGTCGCTTCTATCTCCCTTTCTTTTTTATATTGGTACGATAATCGCTTTTTTCCGTGTTTAGGCATTTCAGCGTTAATACCGTCTACCACGGCAGCCTCACCGATTTTCAAGTTCTTAATTATATCCCTAACCTCAGTAACACAGACTTTCTCAATTGAGTTTTCTATTGCATTGTGTTCAACATCGCAGTTGTGGTATCCTATTGCTTCAAAGTCGCTTAGTATTTTCATCTCTTCTTCTGCTGTAATTGTGTATTTTCGTTCCTTAACTAATCGTTTGTGTATCCTGTTTTTGTGTCTATAATCATTTCTACGTCTGTTTCTTTCCTCGTTGCTAAGACCTGCGATGTTCAAATATTTTCTGTACGCTTCTCTTTTTGCTTTTTGGGCAGCCTGAATTTCATCATTCCACCACACATCACCAGACATTCTTCCTACAACTGCAGTACCACACACTTCGATCGTGCATCTAACAAGGATATCCCGCAACACTGTCCAGGCGCCCTCTAAATCTTTGTTTTTTATACGGTCCTCCCATGTTGCCCTATCTATGCTTTCGATTATCTTATTTTGAAAATCTATTCGCACATCCGGTTTATGTAGGTTCTCAATTTTGATTCGCGTTTGTTTTGTTTTCTTGATTCTCTTTTTTCTACATCCCCGACCTAAGTTAATTTTTGAGATCCGAAGGTAATGATCAGTATTGCATTCAGGACCCCTCATAACCCTTGTATCTTTGACTAACTCTCTTAGTCTTTCATCCGGAACAACAAAGTCAATTATACTGCGCCTATTGCTTTTAGACCAGGTCTACAGGCCCACAGCAGTCTGGGAGATACGAAATCATGGTCTCCGAGATGCTGCTTTGCTCTTTCATTCAAAATCAGTCCTACTCCTTGTTTACCTTGTGATTCATTGTCTACCCCTGAGCATATTTCAAATCCGCCTTTCAACACGCTGTTTTTTCTGTCTTTAGTTTCGCATCCCTTTTTCTTTGATTCAGGCACACGTAGTTTGTATTATTCATTGTTGAGATTATACGCCGAACTATCACCTTTATGCAATAAGTTTATTTTCTGAGTCGAAATCATGTCAAAGTTAAGTAGCAAATCGTCATATCTTGAGGATTGTAGTTATAACGTCAGTCCCACCAAAACTTCAGTTAATAAGGGAGGGTTGGGAGAGGAGGGGGGGGGGCAGAACTGG
>NC_046664.1:29706255-29728745 GCF_010883055.1 Belonocnema kinseyi
GCAGAACTGGAACCGACAGAGTCGTCTTGGGTTTGTGTTTTTGTTTTCATGCTGAGAAGGTCACCAGCCTTCAGCAGCGTTGTAATATATGGGAGTTAATATCCGGCTGTCTTCCGTTTTTACATTGTCATCCTAATGATAAGGTATTGGTTTTATGTAAAATTTCACTTTGTCGGTTCTCATCAAATCTCCACGTTTTGAGACCCACTGAGTCGGAAAAAACGACTTTTACGAAGGTGTTTGTCTGTCTGTCTGTAGTCTGTATTCTGTAGCCACGATAACTTTCGTAAGATTCATCAGATTGGATTCTGCTTTGGCACACTTTTTTAAAACCTGAAAAGAAAAAACAAGTTCGTAAAACAGCTATTTTGGATCAAAATTCAAAAAGTGAGCACGTTTCCAAAATTTTTGAAACAACATTTTTTCAAGATTTCAAAATTCTATGAACGGTTATTCACAGTACTCAGAAACCCAAACAATTTATTTTAATGACTTTTATTTATAAAAAGAAAATTATCAGAGTTAAAGCTTTTTCAAAATCCAAAAAAACATACTAAAATGAACATTTCAAGCCAAACAACTCATGACATGAAAAAAAAGAGAGAATAGTTTCTTCAAGAGAAGAAAAATGATAATTTTTGAAAGCCCTACAAGATGATCATAACAACTTCTTTTAATTTGGTCAAAAAGTTAAAAATTCGAAATTTGATGGTACCAAAAGTTTTGGAACCCACATTTTTCAAGATTTAAAATTCTATGTACGATTATTTATAGTACTTAGAAACTGAAACAATTTATTTCAATTACGTTTTTGTATAGAAAGAAAATCATCAGAGTTAGAGTATTTTCAAAATATAAACAAAACAAACTAAAATGGATATTTTCAGCCAAACAGCGAATGATATGAGAAAAAGTCGAGAGCAGAAAAACGTTAATTTTTTAAATACCTACAAGATGATCATAACAACTTTTTTTAATTCAGTCGAAAAGTTGAAAATTCGAAATCTGATGGCACCAAAAATTTTGGAAACCACATTTTTCAAGATTTAAAATTCTATGTACGATTATTTATAGTACTTAGAAACTGAAACAACTTATCCTTATGACGTCTTTGTATGAAAAGAAAATCATCAGAGTTAGATCATTTTCAAAATCCAAAAAAAAAGAAACTAAAATGGACATTTTAAGCCAAACAACGAATGATATGAAAAAAGGCCCTAGAAAGACCTACAAATTTGTAATGAATCACTTTCCGTTAGGACACGTAGTTTTTGATTATAGTCGTAAAAAACAACATTAAAAATTTACAAATTTAAAAATATTGGACTATCGACACCAGCTACGAAAAAAATGAGACAAAACTTTTTTATCTAAAAAAGAGCTATATTTTTTATACGACACGTAGTTTTTGCTTTAGTCGTAAAAAATAACATTCAAAATAAAAATATAAATTTTTTTGGAAAAAACGACATAAGTACGAACTTGAATTAACAGAAAAAAGTTATTCGCCTAAAAAGATCTATAAATTTGTTAATAATAATTTTTCGAAAGGACTTACAATCGTAAAAAATAAGATTAAAATATAAAAAAATTAAATTTTTGGAAAAAGGAAAGAAAAGACGAAAGTGGACATAGGACCCTGTATAGGTTCTTGTATTAGAACCTATGCAGATGCGCAATCATTTTTATTTAATCGTAAAAAACAAGATAAAAAATAAAAAATTATAAAAACAAGGAAATAAGAGTTAGTATGATTCAATTTTTATGCATATTATGAATTGTGATGATATACATTTATTGAAATGATATATTTTTCAGCGCAGCTTAGAATATAATATAAAGCAAAATAAGAAACAAATATAAAAATAATCATAATAAATACAATTTGCTCTTTATTTTTCAATTTTTTAATAAACAATCCCAGGCAGAATTACATAAAAAATGTATTATATTCGATATAAAAGTGTTGCGTATAATGTAGAAAAGTTGGCATGTTGAACAAAATCGAGTGCGAAGCAAGAGCCACGTGATGAGAATGTGTTCGTTAAAGCCGAAAGAGCTTTAACAAAAGAGAGTTCCAAATCACAAAATTACAGTTTCCGGTCCGTTGACCTTTGATTTCAAAAGGTCTGTGTACGAATGCGGGTGAAATGCAAAGAAAGAGCGCGGAGTGCAATTGCTATCAGTCGCGTTCCGAAGGTGCGCTCAAATTCTCGAGCTAAGCTCTTTTAACGAAAGAGAATTGACAATCACAAAATTACAGTGGTGGATGTTTTGAGCCTTAATTTTAAAAGGTTTGCGCAAGAATGTGCGAAAATATATAGACCGAGTGCGTAGCGCGAGGTAAATGCATAATCTAGCGCGAAGCGTAGCGGGCAGATTTGTGTGTGTGTGTTTATTTTAGGCCTAAATCTTTGAATTTATAATAAAAAGAGAGTTAACCCCCCCCCCCTACCCTCGTTCAAAATCTCAGCGTTATTTGTAGTTTGTAGGTTTAAAATTTCTTTTTTATCGTAAAATTATAATAAATTGATCTAAAAAAAGCATTAAAAATAATGAAACTTAGAAAACAGTGTTAGTTGATATTTTTCTTCCCCTTTTTTGCTCTTCGATTATATATAACGTATTATATATCATTGGCGAGCAAAAAAATAAGGAAAAAATATCACGAACCGCGTTTTTTAAGTTGTATTATTTTTTATGATTATTTCATACATCTATATATTCTGCTACATACGTTCACGTGGAAGGGTAGTTTTTAAGTAAATTATAATGAGAAGGAGATTTTCAAGTGTCATATAATTAATTTGGAGTTCTAAATCATTCTTAAATTGTTCAATGTGGTCTTCTAACTTTAAAAACGTTTTTGGTCACGAGGGGTATGTATGTATGACTCAGGGTTAGTTTTTGGAGAACGTATTATATTTATTCGGAGAGAAGCAAAAGAGCAAAAAAATATCAAGAAACAGTGTTTGCTGAGTTTTATTGTTTTAAATGCTTTTTTTCATACATATATATGTTTTGCTGCATACCTTTACGTGGAAGGGTAGTTTTTGGGGAAAACTATAATGAGAGGGAATTTTTCAAGTCTCAAGTAATTAATTTGGTGTCCTAAATCATGTTTACATTCTTGAAGGTGGGTTTCCCACTTTTAAAACGGTTTTGATCACGAGGGGTAAGTGTGTAAGACTTAGGAGTAGTTTTTTGGGAAACGTAATGTATTTCATCAGAGAGCAAAAAAAAGCAAAAAAGCTCCACTAATCATTCATCTCCTTATAATAATTTTTAGTGAGTTTTCGTAGGTGGGGGCGCTGAGTAGACGTCCTGCTGGCGCCGTCACCCTTTTCTCCGAAGTTTGAAGACCAACAAAATTTTGTTTAGCATAAAATTAGCAAAAAAAAGGAAAAAATATGGCTTATTCCATTTTTCAATTTTCCTTGGTGGCCGCGCTGAGTGGACGGACCTGAATTCATTTCAAATTACGCAGGAGTTTTTTGTTGAAGTCACATAATTATTTGTCACTCCAATAAGTTATTTTTTGAATAGAATAAGATGACGCGCATCTTATCTATTTTCCGAAATTTAATGATCCTTTTTTAGCATTACACTGAGAACATCTGAATTATTATACACCATATTGTCAAAACAGAAAAGATATATGGAAATACCGATTGTCGTAATTCCCAGCTTAGAATAGAAAATGATAATTTTAATCAGTTTGATGAGATTTTTTTTAACATGTGAGGCCTATCGATAAATGTCAAGAGATATGTTCAATTCAATTTTCCCTAAGTCAGACAACGTCTATAGATTATTCTCTAAGTTTGAATCGTAAATCAAAATTTCTATAAAAGCATCGCCAGGCTACAATTTTTGGAACTACACTACTGTATAAATCTTTTGTAAGACCTTGAATATAATTTAAAATAAACTTAATAAGCGAAATTTTTAAAAAAAGGAAAATTGCTCGAAAAATCTCTAAATCTTGTAAAATTACGTGATTTTCCTAAAATCCCTTGATGTCTATGGAATCGCTAAGAATCCCTGAATATTCAATATAATTGAACTTTTTTGGTCAAAATTTAACTGTTTGTTAATATTTCGTCATTTTTGTCTGAAAATATATTTTTGGTAGATATTCATATTTCTTGTTAAGGCGCAACTGTTTTGTTGGAAATTATTGTTTTAAACTTTTTTTTTTAATTTAATTATTCTGTTTAAATATAAACATTTATTGTTGAAAAGTTGTATTTTAAGGTTCAACATTTTACATAAAGGGGAAATTTTCAAAAGAACTACAACTGAAATTTATGAAAAAGGAGTTTAAAAAATCCCTGTACCAATTCAAAATTCTTCAAAATTTAAAAGTTCTTTCTTCTGAAGTATAAAGAAGGAAAGTGCTTCAATTAGTTTTTAGAATAGAAGTAGTATTTTGAAATGAAAATATTTCTGAATTAAAATTTTTTTTTTACATTTTTTGTTACGAAATGACCTTTTCCTTACAAATTAAAATATTTGCGGTTGATAGCTGAACTCTCTTGATAAAAAATAATTTTTTTGTTGAAGATTAATTATTTTAATAAAAATTCATCTCTTTTTAAAATTGTAACTACAGTGAAACTCTTCAAAAGTACTCCCTTCTATAGCCCTTACAATAATTGACGCCGCGACGCATGCAGGTGTAACAGGTGCTGTGCGTGATGCGCGGGATCTGCGGCTAACACTCATGCGAGCAGTCAGGTGTGAAGAAACAAAAGCGGAACAGGCTCTAATGAGTTAGTTTCCACTCACCGTTAGCCTCGAAATCGGCGCTATATAAGAGTTTCACTAAAGTTGGTTGAAAATCAATTTTTTAACTAACAATTTAAGGCGTCCAGTAGAAAATTGAACTATTTCGGGTGGAAAATTGTCTTTTTCTAGTTCAAAATTCAACAATTTAGATGCAAATTTGTCTTTTTAATTTGAAAATTCATTTATTCCGTTGACAAATCACGCATGTTGTTAAAAAACCTACTTTTTTGGTAGCAAATAAACTTTTTTGGTAAAACGTGAGTTTTTTAAAAAGTTAATCTCCATAATTAAAAATTCTTCATTTTGGTTAAAAATACAAGTATTTCAGTTAAATATTTAGCATTTGAGTGAAACGTCATCTTTTAGGTTAGAAATTATTGTACATAGTTGGAAAATAAACTCGTTTGTGAAAAATTCATTTCAATTTTTTTGCTGAAAATCCGATTTTTTAAGAATTAAATTTTTAATGGGAAATTTAACAATTCTATTTGTGATCGACATTTTATCATTCTTGGATGAAAATTCAAATATTCCGAAAAACAAATATTCCGGAAAACAGGTTTTTACTAATTATCTATTAGACTGGTCTTTGGTACACTCTTTGAGTGTCGAAAATGGAAGTTCAGGTTCGGTAGACAGTAATTTTGGATAAAAATTTAAAAAGTGAGCGCGTTTGAAAAATGTTTGAGACCACTTTTTTAAATTCAAAAATGCTCTGCCCTGCTATTCGTAGTATTTGAAAATACGCACATTTTCCCTAGTGAATCTTTTAGATAAAAGTAAAAATTACCAGATTTGCAAAATTTAAAAATTAAATTACAAAAAATTACGAAATTAAAAAAAAAATGAACGAAAATGAAAATTTTAAGCTAACTGATGCTTGATATGAAAGAAATTCAACCAAAGAAGTACGTTAACTTTTGAAGGCCCTACAAGATTATCATAACAACTTTTTGCATTTTTTCCAAAAAACGCACCCAAAAAATATCTACAAATTTGTTACTAATCATTTTTTGATAGAATGCGTAGTTTTTGTTTTAATCGTGAAAAATAACATTGAGAATAAAAAGCAAATCTTTGGAAAAATTATACAAAGTACGAAAACATATAAATAAAAAATAAAAATTATACATTCAAAAAAGATCTACAAATTTTTAATCAACTTTTGTTATAAGAATATATTAGAAATATAAAAAAAAACTTTTCGCCTAAATTATTTCTAAAAAATTTTCTTCAAGCCACTTTACTCCAGGATCTGTACTTTTGATTTAAATCGTACAAAATGACAATGAAAATAAACAAATCAAATTTGTGGAAAAAGGACACAATTTGCATTAGATAGTTGAATAAAAAATTGTTTTTTATGGGATGCGGACTTTTAAAAATTTTGAAAACAAGATGATAAAAATACGTAAATTTAGATACCAATGCAGAGAATAAATTGTAATAATATAAATTTATTGAAATCATAGATTTTCCAAGGTATCTTTTATAGTAATTAGTGCAAAGTAAGGAGAAAATAATTGAGAAATCATGAATAATAGAATGTATACATTATTTTGGAATATCTAAATAAGTATTACCAACCCGTAATGGGAATGTCTTCGTTAAATCTGAAAGAGTTTTAACAAAAGAGAATTCACAATCACTAACTTACTGTCTGATTTATTGATCTTTAATTGTAAAAGGCCTGCGCACAAATACATTATGGAACGCGAAGTGCGAAAATGTGCAGTATAAAATTCAACTATTCCAGTTGAAGATTCATCGCTTTAGTCGATTCATCAGTTTGGCTTAAAATTAAATTTTAATTTGTGTACAAAAGTGTTTTAACGATTTTTTTTAGAGTTTTAAGTATTTACTAGACAATAAAAATAATTGTTTATGGGAAACAAACGGTTTGAGATGGAATTTACATATTGTACAGTAATAAAAACACTTCTTGACGGAAATATTTTTCTAAAACACAATTACTGTACTATTCATTGTGATTTTCGAAATATTATAAACTTAAATGGGCTTATTTTCAAGCAAAAATAAACCTTAAGTAAATTTTTATTAATTTATAAATGTCAATACATACATTAATTGAAATTCATTTAAGCTTACAATGCATTGAAACTTACATGGAATATTGAAAATATTGTCTTTTTTTAAACCTATTTGACAAAAATGTATTTTTTCACTGCATAAGATGGAAATAATATCTAAAGCTATTTGTTTTTCATAAAGATTTGTTTTTAGTATTTATTTATTGTTTTACAATTCACGAAACAATAGTAAAAACATTGTTATGCTAAAATTAAAAGAAATCTTTAAAATTTTACCTACTCCTTCTAGTTCTAGCTTTCGGCACCAGGTGGCGAAATGGTAGACCACCATCCCCAATAGGATATTTACTGTTTTTGCCAACAAATAACAATGGAAAAACAGGCCTACTTGATCGGAGTGCCCTCTATTGGATTTTTTTGAACTACGATACCCATCCGGATGCTACGAGAACAGAAAGACTAGGGTTGACACATAGATGGATAGGATTTGATAAAAAAAAAAAAACCGATCAAATTTAGATACTTATTATTTGCATAACAGCGATTCTGTTTCAAACTTCTCGTCACTCAAAGTTTAATAACTTATCTGTCAAATTCAACCAAATCATATCGAAAAAAGTTTAATATATCATTTTTTAAGTTTTAATTCTTCATTTTTTGTAAAATATTTTAAGAAAATTAGTTATCAAGGCAGTGGTAAAAGCTCCTTCGCAACTGTTAGGCCCTTGCAGTCGATCTGCGATATCGCGAGTGTATACCGAACGGAAACAGCGCAGACGCGTCCTTTATGGATTTTCCCCTGCACTCTGAATCTCCAAGGAGGGGTCCAATACTCTCCACAGAAAAGGTAAAGGCACGATTCGTATAAGGTGCATCAGAGGGAAACGACGGGTGAGGGTTCGAAACGGGCCGGGTCCTCCTCACTCTTTTCAAAAAAATAAATAAATACAAAACGATAAATTAAACCTTTGAATTAATTTAATTTATTAATAATAATAAAATTGGCACCTTTTTCGCGAGATCGAAAAAGGAAGAAACATGAGTCCTTATGGTGTGTGTAATCGGATTTTCTCGCGTGACTTGGTGGTGCGTGTGGTGTGAAAACGTGTAGCAAGCATTGGGTGTTGGGGCATCGATAGTCTGGTCATTACATGGCGCTACTACTTCTGTCAACTTAAAAACCACGCGACACTTGCAGAGTGAGTCAAGTCTTTATTTTATGCCATTCTCACCATTTTTTTATACCAGAATAATTTACAGAGCTAAATGAATACAATTTTATAAATAATTAAGTTTTAATGAATTTATATATGTTTAAATAAATTTTGTTTACAAAAAAATACTGAAATAATATTTGTTTAGTTGGCAAGAGTTATATTTCGTATTCGTTATTTGAATATTTATGTTTTTTTTTTTAAATTTTGATTTAAACGAATTATGTTTCTAGACTGAGAAGAAAGATTACTTTAGTTAAAGAAATGTAGTATTTTGAATACATCCAATATTTTTTTTTAATCCAACTAATATTTTTTCAGTTTACTATAAATATTAAGAGACTAAAAATTTTCGAAGCATTGTAAAAAAGGATTGTGACAAAGGGAAGTCATTTTTTGTTATTGAAATTTTATTGCTAAAGATTTCTTAAACTAATTTTCTTTATCCTTTTAATGATACTTTTTTATTAAAAATATAGAAAAACTTAAAATAGTGAAAGTGCATCGATTGGAGCTTTAGGTTCTGTTTAGGCAAGTACACTGAATTTAATATCGGTAACGCCCAATGGAAAGAAAATTTATCAGCTTGATGATAATTTTTTTATCTTACTCATGAATAATGGATTTTATTTATTTGTATGTCGAAAGAAACTTTTTTACAATGAAAAGGGCGTTATTATTTCTTTATCAGCATTGATTAACTTTGGTTCAATGTCAGATTAATAAAACATACATGACTCTGACCAATCCAGTATGTTTTATTAGGTATTAAAAATTAAAAAAATTTTCATCAGAACAGTTCAATTATTATCCAAAAACAGACTAATTTTCAAACCTGGAAGAAGAACTTTCAGCAAAATATTTGACTCCTAACACAAAAATATTAATGTTTCATCACGAAAGACGAATTTTTAAGCAAACAACTAATTTTAAACAAAAAAGTTCAATTTTGAACACAAAAAAGGATTTTTAACTGAAATAATGCACCAAAGGAGATGAATGTCCAAACTGTGAATTGAATTTTCATTTAAATAATTTAATTTTAAATCAAAGATATAGTAGTTGAATTTTCAGTAAAAAAAAAATAATTTTCAACCGAAAAGCTAACTTTCAACAAAATACGTAAATTTTGAATAAAAAATTACTTTCCAGTAAAGTTATTCAACTTTCAGTTAAGTAAATTCTTTACCAAGAAAATATAAATTCTTAAGGAAAAATGTACTGATTGATATTTTATCCAAGAAAGATATTATTTTTAAACAAAAAGAGTTGAATGAAATAAATTAAGATTTTTTTTTCATTTAAACAGTTGAATTCTCAACCAGAATGATAAATAATCATGAAAAAAGTACTAATCGATATTTCAACAAAAAAACTCATTTAATTTTAAACTAAAAAAAGTTGAATTAAAAGAAAATTAATTGTCATTAAAGCAGTTGAATTTTCAACCTAAACAGATTAATGATCAATTAAACAGTTATGGTTTTTAACCTACAAAGATGTATCTTCTACCAAAATAAATGAATCTTCAACCAAAAACTAAAAAAGGGGTTTTTGCCTAAATGTTTAAACTTTCAACAAAGTGATTAAATTTAATTTTAGTTCATTGAAAATTTCCCGAGTTCCTCTAAATTTCTGTAATTCCCAGACCTGTAGCAATTCTGATTATTCAGATTAAGCATTCGAAAATTATTTTTGATGTAGAAAAGTCATATAGTTAAAAAAATAATTTAAAAAGCTGATAATTCAAATAAAAATAATTAATTTTAATTTGTTTAACCAATTAAACGTTTGTATGACAACTTAATTTTTCTTCATTAGCGAAGAAAACAACTAAGCATGGTTTTTTAACCATTTGGCAATTTGCCTAATCTAGTCCAGTAATTAAGGCGAGAGACCTCTCACACGAGATAATCTAGTTTCGTCTATGAATGAAATCCGTTAATCAGAATTCGGAATATTTATCATCCAATTTATTATTGTAAATTTATATGAACATATCCGTTAATCAGTTGTATTATATAAAATTCATTTCCTTAGGATTATTGTTGGATTAAAAACGATTATAGATTCCATTTCTATTTGAAGCTAGTTAATTAAATTTAAAATAAATTATTTATTTGGTGATAATTATTGATAGAGTATTTATTTCAAGAAAATATAGCATACCAAATACATCAAATATATCAATTTAATTATAATGTAAAACAGGAAGGTCTCTGATAATGAACACATGCATTCTGTTTTATCTGTAGCTATCATGTCCAACAAGAATTGACACGCAATTGATTACATTTGATATAATGTTTCAGTAAAAGTCTTTCGTTTATCAAATTTGAATTTGCTTGCAAAAACTCTTGAAATTTGAATAATTTTATTTTTAAAATTCTCCTTCAGAACCTCATTTCTAATTCTTTAATAAACGAAGTTTACTGATTGTTTACTGTTGAATTTGAAAATTCAACTAAATTTTTTTTCAATAAAACATGAAATGTTTGAAATTTTTGTTCAAAAAATGAATTTTAGAACAAAACGAATTTTCAAACTGTTTAATTCACGCAAAAAAATCGAATTTTCAACGAAGTAGTTTAATTTTCTACCAGATTGATGAATTTTTAAGCCAAACAGAAAAATCTTCTACAAAATAGATCAATTTTTAACTACAATGATGAAACAATTATATCAATACTTTTAAAAGTAATTAATCTTTAAACTAAGTATTGTTTTTTCGACCAAAAAATCCTGAATAAATTGTAACCGGACATTAGAATTTCAACCAAAAGGAATGAATTTCCAACCTAGAAAAAGATAAATTTTCTACCATAAAAGGTGAATTTTCAATCCGAGAGGACGAAATTTTAACTAAACAGTTGAATTTTCATCTATAAAAAAACAATTTTCAATTTTGAAAGTGAAAAAACTGGCCGCCATTTAAAAAAAAAGATAAAAATTCAACCATCAACAGATAAATATGGGAGCAAAAAAAAAGATAAACTTTTAGAAGAAAATTGAATTTTCAGCACAAAAAGTTGAATCTTTAACAAAAAAGTACATTTTCAACTCAGGAAGAGAATTTTCTACTATAAATGATAAATTTTCTACCAAAATATAAATTTTTAACAAAATAGTTCAATCATATATAGACAAATTTTTACACAATAAAGATGAAGTTTAAATCAAATATTAAAATTTTAAAATAGGAAAGTTCTTTTTGAACCAAAAATGAAACAGTCAACATTTTCAGCGAAAAAAAGTTGATTAAAAAAACTTATGTTCAATCTGTTAAATAAAACCGGGAATGACGGCTTTTCAACGAAAGAGTTTAGTTTAAAACAAAAAATAGGAATTACAACAATAAAGTTAATTTTTAACCAAATAGACGAAGTTCATTTTCAAACAGAATGAGGGACCAACTGAAGCAATTTTTGTAAAAGTAGGTAATCTTCAAACCAATTATTGATTTCTCAACCAAAAATACGATTTTTTAACAAAAAAGTTGAATCCTCAACCAAAACATATTAATTTTCAACGAAAAGAACAATTTTTGACAAAATACATATTCATATTCATACATAATAATATTCTATAAAATAAAAAAGGTGGTGCTTTCCAGAAGATATTTCTTGCATGCTTCCAAATTTCAAGAAAAAAATAAAAAGGATTTTCTCTAAAGCCCCACCTTTTTTATTTCTTCCTATATCTTTTAAGCTTCTGCTTATACAATAAGAAAGATATTCTATCAGCTTTATTGCAGTTCGATTCCCAGTAGAGCCACAAGAGTGGTTCTTTTTTCAGAAAAAATTTAATTTAAAAGATTTTTTCAATTTACTTTCCGCCGAGTCAAAAATTACGTTAAGTATTTTATTTCAAAAGTTAACTTGATTGATAGGTTGATATCTATTTTTACAGTGGTGAAGGAGATACTTACACTGATCGATAGTAACTGTCTCTGATGATAATACCGCTTCCATTAAAATTAGCTTGATTAAGGCGGGGAGAATTGTTTCCCTAAAAAATATAAAATTTGAATTTTTCTCGTAACCGATGCAATATATCTTAAAAGAACAAGAGCAGTGCTTTTCAAAGACTCTTTTAGAGGTACCAACTTTCATGCCCAGAAAAGTTATCTAATCCAAATACAAGATGTCTTCCTCATATGAAATTACAAATTCAACATGAAGTCGGTAAAAGTGCAGGTTATAGAGGTTTAAGAAGACTGTTTTTCCTAATTATTTATAAGCATTTATGATTTTGTTCTAAAATGATAATAAATGAAAATTACTCTCGTAATATTTGAGAGTCAACTATTTTGTATTACTTCAATAAAAATTCGTCAATTCAATAAACAATAACAATTTAAGAATGGCAGTACAGAACTAGAATAGGAAACATTTTTTCTAAAATGAGTTTATTGCATAAAAGATTCTTAAAAAATCAAATACACGTTGGGATTAAAAAAATGAACTTCGAATTCTTATTTTTAACGCAGTAATTAAAATTTTATTTAGAATTTGAGCTTAGAATGTTGGCGTAGTATTTTAGTGTCTTAATAGTTTTTTCTTCCCATCACGATCTTTTTAAAACGATTATTCTGTATTTGAAACAAATTCTCTTTATAGTCTCTTACCCGATTAATCGTCTATCTCAGTGTGATACAGTTGGAATAAATTTCATTTTTCTCAGAACAAAATAAATTTTTGTACAAAAAATTTGTTCTTTTCATTCACTTTCCGAATATCTTGCGAGTAATTTTTAGTTTTGTGAAGAAGTGAAAATTCAATTTTCAATTGATGCCGAATACCGATTTTCAAAACCTGTTAAATTTTAACCTCCAAATTCTCGGACGATTTGCTCAGTGTCAATTAAAAATTGCCAGCTGCCACGTCTTTTTTCTCGAAAATAAGTGTTTCTAATCACATTTTTCGGGCTTAAATCAGCAACACATCTTCTCGGAAGTGGACTTTTGTTGTATCCTTAAATGGTAATTTCGATTTTAGTGAATATTTTTTCGCTCTCTAGAAAAATGGTGATTTTGTTTGTTATCTAGTTTTGAGATGCTAACCTTCAAGTCAACAGTTAAATTTTTAATTTTAATCTTGCAAAAATATTTTTTATTTTTATGAACCCTTGCACTTAACTATACTTAACATACTTAACCTGCCTGCCGCACTTAATAAACCAGTAAAATTACAAAATTTATTTAGTAAAATTTACATAAATTGCTGTTTTATTGAATTTCAAGTTGTTCTGCCATAAATATTAGCACGTGATCATTAAAATACGCAATTTAAAATTTAAATATGTGATGCGCCTGCGTAACGTAGTTTATGTACATTTGCAGCTAAGATTTTTCTATTAAAAAACATCAAGATAATCGTTTGGTAATTAATTAACCTAAATTATATTTTTTATTCAATTACTTGAGAATATTTGATATCTTCAAGTCCAGGAGAATTTGCATGATAGGAGTCTGGGTTTCGAAATTCAAATAAATCGGATTAACTGCATTATTTGAACGTAACAGACGCTAACATTTCGAGGTCGCAAAAACTGACATTTTGCGCCAGATACGAAAGTCTGAAATAATGACCCAGATACTTCGAACCAACATAATAATATCTATATTAAATTTTTTTAATTTAATTTTTGTGCTGGCTTTTTTATTTTATAACTTCAATGTGCAAGTATAGAAGTTGTTAATTTAAACATTATTTTTTATTGCTACCTGCATAAGCAATCACGCGCTACGCTTGCGAGAACTTTCTCGATTTAAGGGAAAAACAATTTTCAAATACAAAATAAAAATTATTTTTAAAGATCTGTTATATATATTTTTAAATTTCTTATTATTATTTTTGAATTGATAAAAAAATTTACCTTTATTATTTATTATTTTCTTTATTATTTATATTTATTATATTTCATATGTAAAATGAAAAATTATTTGATGTTTCCAAGAAATGCTCAGGAAATTGTTCTATTGTCTTGAAACCTTTCAAAATTCTTGAGAAGCTTCAAAGTTTCTTGTTCGAAATCTTTAAAAATCTATATTTTTTTTATTCGTCGAAATCACTGTAAATTTAAAATGATTTTTATATGCTTTAAACACTTCGAAAATATTTTTTAGAGTTTAAACATCATTTTAATTATTATTTAAAAAATAATTTATGAAGGTAAAAAGTCACTTCCAATATTTCCAGGAATCTTAAGATTTTTTTTTAATATATTGAAATTTTTCAACCCCTTGAAAAAACTTCCAAATTGTATTTCTAAATCTTGAAAAATGTACAATTTATTTTAAGTTTTTTAAAAACTTGTATAATTTTAAATTATTTTTGAAATTTTTTAAAAACTGAAGAAAATTTCTGAAAATTTTCCATATGTTTTTTTTGACAATATTGAATAACTGTTTGAATTTTATAAAAATCTTTTAAAACATAATTTTCATACTTTGGCATATACAAATCATTTGAAATTTTCCAAAGAAACTTAAGAAAAAAATATTCCCTTGAAATTTTTAAGTCCTTAAATTTTAATCATTTTAATCCTACATTTATTTCTTTTTTCTTTTCGAACCTTCGGAAATATTTTGGAATTTTTAAAAATCTTATTGGATGTTAACTTGAATTAATTTTTTAAGATAAAAATCTCTTTTAATATACATTTTATGAAACTTAAAATTACTTACGAAAAATTTTAAAACGTGGGAAATTTTTATAATGATTTGAATTTCTTCAAAATTTTTTTTATCTTGCAAAATTAAAAAGTTTTCCTTTGAATTCTTCTATATTATTTTCCGAAATTCGAGGAAATCATTAAAAATCTTTTTAAATATTATCTTGAAATTAATCTATAAAAATAAAAAATCTGTAAATTGTAAAAAGGCTTGATATATTTTCGAATTTCACATCTTTTTGATTTTTTTTTAATTTTATGAGAGTTTGAAATAATTTTCGAAATAATTCTTAGTTTAAGAAAATATTATTTCAAATCCTGCAAAAAATAAAAATAGGTTTAAAATCTTGCATTTTTTTTGACATATTTTCAAATCTGCAAGGCTTCAAATTAATTTGTTCTAAATAAAATAGAAATCAGATATTAATTTTCCCGGAAATTTTATTGCCCGCACCAGTAATCTTCTTGTTACCGGTACGGATAATGCATTCTCTTCGTAAATTAAGGTTTTCACAGATTTTGTCCATAAATTTATTTTTGTCATCTCTGAAAATGTAAATAAGTTTACAAATTATAGTGTGATAGTAGAATATTAAGAACAGATTTAATTTTTAATATTAAAGAACATCTAAAATTAAAATATTTTCTTATATCAGTAATACTTATAAGAATTCAGATAAAAATTATATCGTCAAATAAAATTACTTGGAAGTTTTAATTTAATAAATTAATGATGCAAACATTTTATTATGTTTAGCTTCATTTAATATGGTCCAGGTGTTATGAATAGAATCCCTTTGTCATTTTTGAGTCATTTAGTCAAAAAGTTGAGAATAGAAGTGTTGCCTTTATTATTAAAAATCTGTTTAAGTTTAAATTTTCTCTCTTAAAAATACATTTTTCGATTTGAAATTCCTCATTTGGAAATTTACAATTTTCGTTCCACCAATTTTTTTTAGATTTGATACAAACAAAATCTTTTTACTAAGCTTTCTGAAAATTTAGCCCAATATCAAAATATTCTATACAAAATACAAAATTAAATGTGAAATATTTCTATACAAAGATTTGAAGTATTGAAACCTTTAGCTTTCCTAAACAAAAAACGTTCTTCCTGCAACTCTTGTGCAAAAATAGATTTATTCCTTTCGAAGAAATAGCAATAAGGCAAACCAAGGCGGAACTTCTGTAAAATTAAATTTACTTTCTGCGCTAGCTTTTCTTCTATTTTCAAATATTGAATTTCTTATGCTTCTATTTTAAAAACAAAACAAAAAATAGTTATTTGTTCGACAAATTTATTAAATTAAATATATATTTATTTTTTATTAAAGGGAGTACAAAACTGTTAAAATTTATTTCTTCCGATTTAATGGAGAAGAATGGCCAAATCTGGTTAAAATCAGAGTTTCGTTTTTAAATGTTAATGCTCGCATTATTTCGAAAGATCCGAAACATTTACCCGCACATCGGTGGGCACAATGAAATCTAGGTTTTGCAATAATTGGAATGTATTTAGACCACTTTCACCTTGAATTATATTTAATGTATTTTAGAACTGAAGATATATTTTTCTTCGACATAGAGGGAAGTACCTAATGACCTAAATTTTCAAATATATTTTTTCGACATATTTTAATATAATTTGACCCTAGGAGCTTAAAAATATATATTTTTTAAATGCCCTAATAATATTCAGGCTATTAGGAATTTCTTTCAGTCTAGAGATAGGAAAGCTACCTTATTTGTATAAAAAAAATGTTGAATGTTTAGAATACAAAAATACCATATTTAGTATATTTGTTCACGTCTTCGATATGCATGGATCGGCATACTGTTAAAAAAATTTTTAAACTGCACGGAGAGAAATTTCAAGAGATTAATCCACGGAACTACTTCTTGCTCTTAATCGCTTTAAAAGCGAGGGTTCCTAGATCTAATTTTTAACCTAATAAATAAAGCGTTCCGAGAATTAATCTTCTTGGTTGAAAACTAATCTTTTTGACTAAAACTTTAAAAATTTACTTGCTTGGTTAAAAAATAATCTTTTTGGGTAAAAGTTTCATTCCTTGGTTATAAAATTTAATTATTTTATTGTAAATTCAACAATTATAAAGTCATTATTATTATTTTTAAATGAACTTTTTTGTTGCTAATTCGTCTTTTTGTTTCATTTAAAATGTTTTTATTTAACCATACAATTTTTTGGATTAAAACATCAACCATTTAGTTTTTCGTTGAGAATTCATAATTTTTTGTTGAAGGTAGAACATCTTTGTTACAAATTAATGTCTGAGGTTGAAGACTCAAAATTTTAGTTGAAAATTCGTCTATTTGGTTGAACATAAAGTATTTTTGTAACATAATTTTGTTGTATTTGTTTAAGTCAAAACTTTTTTAACTGAAAATTTAATTATTCCGTTTTTGGTTTACAATGTTTTTTTAGGAAAAATTCTACTATGTGATTGAACATTCATGTATTGTATTGAAAATTAATCTTCTTGGTTGAAATATTAACTACTTTTTTAAACTCTTTTGTTAGGAATACATTTTTTTATGATTCATCATGTTAGATGAACATTCATATCTTAGGTTACAAGTCTTACTATCCTGTTGAAAATTAAATTTTTTAGTAAAACTCATCTTGTTTACGAAAAGATGAAATATTATTGTAAAAATTCATAATTTTTGTTAAACATTCGTCATTTTAGTTGAAAACTTATCTCTTTATGCTGAAGATTTTCCTATTTTCTGTAAAATTGTTTTTTTTTGTTGTAAAAATTAATTGTTTTAAATGAAAGTTGAACTATTCCATTTTTCGCAGAAAATTTAACTACTGCGTAGAAATTTCTTTTCAAAACATTTAATTCTAAACATCGATTTCGGGCAGGATTGCATTGTGTGATAAAAACATTAAGTAATAAATAATAGAATATTTAATGAATAACAAAGTATGTAATTAATTTTCAAAAATTTCAAAATTGCTAAAACAGAGCCTATAAGAATGGAAAGCAATTTTTTCAACTTTAAAGGATTTTTAGATCATTTAAAAAAATTTTTTAATAATTTTCATGAATATTTAGAAGTTTCGTAAAAATTTCAGAAATGATTTAAAATTTGAACTTATTCCAAAACGGTTAATGTAAAATGCAGTGCTTAAAAAATTGTTAGGCGATTTAAGGACTTAGCAGCTTTAAAGATAATACAAAAATGCAGAAGGTACTCAGAAATTTCGAAAGATTTCGAGAAACTAACTTTTTTAACTAATTAACCCAAAATTTTAAATAATTTTTTCGTTTACCAAATTTATTATAAAAAAATAGTTCAAACCATTCTAAAAGATTTTTACAATTTTTAAGAATCAATCTGGAAAATTGAAAATAAATTTTTTTAGTTTTGTAGAATTTTTTCCAAATCTTAGGAAACATTTAAATTATTTAAAAAATATTTAAACGTTAAAAAAAAATATTTAAGAGTAAAAACTAGAAAAAACTAGAAAAAATAAATAAAGATAAAACGCTTGAATTCAAGAGAATATTTATAAAGCTTTTAAATTATCACAAAAGATTTACAGAATTGTCAAAAAAGAATCCGAAATATTCTAAAACAATTTTAGGAATAAATCGAGTCAGTTCAAAGAAACTTTAAGAGTTTTTGAAATTTTGAGAAGATGCTGCCTATTTTAACACCTTAAAGATTCTCAAATATTCATAAAATATTGTTAAATTTTATATAAACGTCAAAAAGCCTGAATTATATTTTAAACTACTCATATTTTTCCTCGAATTTTGTAAAGTCCTGCAAATAGTACGAAATTTCTTAGAAATTTTCTAAATATTTTTTGACATATCTGAAATCTTCTTTAATCTTTATCAATTTTCTTGAACACCGTGAAAAATTATATTCACATAACCTAAAAGAAAACAAAAACAGAAAATTACAAAATGCATGGTTATTTTTAATTTTTATTTTGTATTAAAAATTATTTTTCCCTTCAAATTGTAATTTTGTTTCAATTTTTTTGTTTAAAATGGTAATCTTTTTTGGCGGAGGTTTCAAGTATTTTGTTAAAAATTCGTCTGTTTGGATTGCTTCAACTCTTTTTTATTAAAAATTTAAATTATTTTCAGTTTAATTGTCAACCATTATATTTTTTGTTCAGAATTCATGTTTTTAGTTGAATATTTAATTATATGGTTACAAATACGAAACTGAAGTTTCCAACGTTTATGTGAAACGAAAAATAAAAAAAATGTCCATATCTACAATTGTCAGAAATGGATAGTGTAGATTTTGGTGGAAAATAACTACAAAAAAAGCTTCATTCCCCTAGCTGCCGGGGAACGCAGTCATTTTCAACCTCTAAGTCGCAAAAAACGAAAAAAATTCTAATTTCCGTTTTAAGTTTCTTACCTAGAATTTTAGACTTGGATAGTGTAGATTTTAGTAGTATATAGCTACAAAAAAAGTTTCACTCCCCTAACTGCCAGGGAATGCAGTCATGTTCAACCACTAAGTCTCAAAAAACGAAGAAAAAATTATAAATTCCGTTCCAAGTTTCTTAACCCAAATGTTATATGTGGAATGTGTAAATTTTCGTAGTTATTAGTTACAAAAAAAATTTCACCCCCCCCCCCTAACTGCCGGGGAACGCAGACATTTTCAACCCCTAAGTCCCAAAAATCGAAGAAAAAATTACAGATTTCTTTCCAAGTTTCTTACCTGAAATTTTAGACATGGATACTGAAGATTTTGGTAGCAAATAGTTACAAAAAAATTTTTATCCTCCTATCTGCCGGGTCACGCAGCCATTTTCTACTACTAATTCTAAAAAAAGCGAAGAAAAAATTCTAAATGCCGTTCCAAGTTTCTTACCTAAAGTTTTAGACCTGGATAGTGTAGATTTTAGAAGTATATAACTACAAAAAAGTTTCACCCCCCTAACTGCCAGGGAAAGCAGTCATTTTCAGCCCCTAAGTCTCAAAAAACGAAGAAAAAATTATAAATTTCTTTCCCAGTTTCTTACCTAAAATTTTAAATATGGATAGTGTAGATTTTGGTAGTATGTCAGTACAAAAAAAGTTTCATCCCCCTTCCTGCTAGGGAACGCAGTCATTTTCAACCTCTAAGTCTCAAAAAACTAAACAAAAAATCTAAATTCCGTTCCAAGTTTCTTACCCAAAATGTTATATGTGGAATGTGTAAATTTTGGTAGTTAATAGTTACAAAAAAAGTTTCACCCTCCGAAACTGCTGGGGAACGCAGTCAGTTTCAACCCCTAAGTCTCAAAAAACGAAGAAAAAGTTATAAATTTCTTTCCAAGTTTCTTACCTAAAATTTCAGACATGGATAGTGTAGATTTTGGTAGCAAATAGTTACAAAAAATGTTTCATCCTCCCATCTGCCGGGAAACGCAGTCATTTTCAACCCCTAAGTCTCAAAAAGCGAAGAAAAAATTATAAATTTCTTTCCAAGTTTCTTACCCAAAATTTTAGACACGGATAGTGTAGATTTTGGTAGCATATAGTAGCAAAAGCATTTTCATCCCCGTAGCTGCTGGGGAACGCAGTCATTTTCTACCCCTAATTCTAAAAAAAGCAAAGAAAGAAATCTAAAATCCGTTCCAAGTTTCTTACCTACAATGTTAGACGTGGAATGTGTCAATTTTGGTAGTAACTAGTCACACAAAAAGTATCACCCCCCTATCTTCCGGGGAATGCAGTCATTTTCAACCCCTAAGTCTCAAAAAACAAAGAAAAAATTATAAAATCAGTTCAAAGTTTCTTACCTAAAATGTTATATATGGATGATGTAGATTTTGGTAGTATATAGTTACAAAAAAAGTTTCATCCACCTAGCTGCTGGGGAATGCAATCATTTTCTACCCCTAATTCTAAAAAAAGCGGAGAAAAAATTCTAAATTCCGTTCCAAGTTTCTTACCTAAAATTTTAGACTTGGATAGTGTAGATTTTGGTAGAAAAGAGTTACAAAAAAAGTTGTATCCCCCTATCTGCCGGGGAAAGCAGTCATTTTCATCCCCTAAGTCTAAAATAGTTGCAAAAAAAGGATCATCCCCCTGGCTACAGCAAACGCAGTCATTTTCAACCCCTGTATCGCAAAAACAGGATAAATAATGCTGAAATCTGTTCCAGCTTTCTTACCTACAATATCAAATATGAATAATGTTAAATTTGATTTTAAATATTTGAAAGAAAAAAAATCATCTCACTTCCCGGCGGGGGTCACTGTCGTATCAGCCCATAAACTTTAAACATCGATTGATAATGTTTTAATCTGTTTCATCTTTCTTATCTAAAATAAAGATAAGACAAGAATATTGTAGATTTTGATGGTAAGTATTCTCAAAAAAAGTTTTATATTCCTAGCTACCGGTGTTGTAATTGTTTCCAATCTTCGGACCTTAACAATCAATAGAAAAGTTCTAAAATGTGTTCCTTGTTGGGTGAAACTTTTTTAATAACTATATACTACCAAAATCTACACTATCCAAGTCTAATATTTTGAGAATTAGGGGTTGAAAATGACTGCGTTCCCCGGCAGATAGGGGGGTGAAACTTTTTTTAACTATATACTATCAAAATCTACATTATCTACATCTAACATTTTCAGTAGGAAACTTGAAATGGATTTTAGCATTTTTTTTCGCTTTTTAAAGAAAAAGAGGTAGAAAATGACTGCGTTTCCCAGCAGCTAGGGGGGGGGGGGGGGGGGGGGGGGGGGGGGGGGGGTGAACCTTTTTGTGTAACTATTTACTACCAAAATTTACAAATTCCACATCTAACATTTTAGGTAAGAAAGTTTGAACGGATTTTAGATTTTTTCTTCGCTTTTTTTAGAATTAGGGGTAGAAAATGACTGCGTTCCCCAGCAGCTAGTGGGATGAAACTTTCTGTGCAACTATATACTACCAAAATCTACACTATCCATGTCTAGAATTTCAGGTATAAAACTTGGAAAGAAATTTATAGTTTTTTCTTCGTTTTTTGAGATTTAGGGGTTGAAAATGACTGCCTTCCCCGGCAGTTAGTGGGTTAAAACTTTTTTTGTAACTATAAACTACCAAAATCTACATTATCCATGTCAAATAACCATTTTTGAAACAAATAAACCTAAAAATAAATTGATATTCGAAATTTATATTGTATATTCTTTCATTTAATCTTGGATTTCTCTTCTCAAGTTTGATGAATAATCTATGGTTTTTTTGATCAATTTTATCAATTCAATTAAATACTTAGCAGCAAAAGTGGCTTTGTAATCCAAATGAATGGAATAAGTTTATAATTGCAAAACATAGTTCTATAACGAAGTGTTGGTAATTTAATTATCCTATATTAAAAAGGGCAGAAAAATAATCCACTCTTCTTAATCCTTCATTGTTTAATTAGATTAAAATTAAGTATAGTTTAATGAGTTCACAGAACAAAGTTTTCTGCGTGAAGTAATATGTATAGGTACGAGGGTAGTTCAATAAGTCCTTAGAATGACCAACAGATGGCGCGCGAATCGCTCCAAATCATCTGTTTTCAGTCAGCACCACTCCCGACTAGATATATGGTGCAGTCACAGTCCACAAGCTGAGGCCACAAGGATATCTATAGGTGCAGTTGTTTCAATTCTACATGAAAAATTAGACATGACAAAGCTATCGGCAAGATGGGTGCCGCGTTTGCTCTCAGCTGAGAATAAACGCAATAGAGTGGTCGCCTCTGAGGCTCTTTTGGCGCGCATAAGTCG
>NC_046664.1:29728845-29762751 GCF_010883055.1 Belonocnema kinseyi
GAGCTCCAAGGAGATTATGTTGAAAAATAAAAAAAAAATTACCCAAAAAAAATTGTTTTTATACTTCATTCTAAGGACTTATTGAACTACCCTCGTATAATGCAAGCGAGTTGCGTTTTTAGATAATTTGGTACGTTATTAGAAAATAAAATCCAGTTGCCACAATTTTTAGCATTTCAAACATTTTATTAAGTACACTACTGTCGGCAATTGTCGGTATGACCTCGTGTATGGCTAGTCTAAGTACTATTAAAAAGCACTGCAGACTTTTAGACGTGATTTCGCATTTATAAAAGGAGCGAGAAAATTTTTTAAACTCCCTTAAAAATTTTTCAATTCCGCGTCGAAAAACCTCTTATGGAGAAATTTTGGACGCTTTGAAGAGAATGTATCGCGTGAGAAGTTAAAAAAGTGTAAGAATTTTTTGAAATTAGTATGTCGACTTCAATCTATTCTGCACAGTCCTTCAAGTATTATTTTAAATTAAATTCAATAAAACTTAAAACTCTTCACTGGTTCTATTTCAATGTTCTATTTTCATCTCGAAAGTTTAATAATTTGACCGAAAATTGAACTATTTGCTTGAAAATTAATGAATTTTGTTGGAAATTTGTGTTTTTTTGGTACAATAGGAATTTTTTGTTTATAAATGCAATTCTTTGGTGAAAAATTAATTAGTTTTAGTTAAGGATTCAAGTACATTTTTGGAAAATCACTTTTTGGTTTAAATCTGTTTTTTATTTTTAATTAAATTATTTCCGGTTTAACATTCAAAATTTTAGTAGAAGATTTTTATTTGTTTGTTGAAGAATAAGTTTGTAACTTCAAATTTTACTATATTGTTGGAAATTCATATTCTTGGGTTGATCATTCTACTATTTGGTAGTAAATTCAACTACTTGGTCCAAAAATAATGTATTTTGTTGAAAATTATTCTTTTTAGTTAATTGTTAATATTTTGTTATAAAGGCAACTTTTTGGTTAAAAATAAATACTGTTTGTTTGAGTATTCAAGTATTATTTTAAATATTCATATTTTTTGGTTAAATCTAACCTTTTTTATTTTTAAATGAAATATTTTATTAAAATAATCTTTTCAGGTGCAAAAATACTTTCTTGAAGTTCATTTTTCTGGTTGAATATTCACAATTTTAGTTGAATATCCGATGTTTTTTTGGTTAAAAAATAATTTTTTAAATTTAATATTGTGTTGAAAATTCATATTTATGGGTTAGTGATTCAGCTATGTCATACCAACTTTAACTATTTGGTCAAAAAAATTATGTTTTTTGTTGAAAATTCTTTTTTTCGGTAGAATATCATTTTCTTGGTTATAAATGCAACTATTTACTTGAAAATTAATCTGTTTTAATTGAGGGTTCCAGTTTTTTTGTAATTATTTTAATTTTTTTTTTGAAATATCAACTGTGACATTCATCGTTGAAAATGATCTTTGTAAGTGGAAAATGCCTTCTTAGAAGTTCATATTTTTATTTAAAAACTTTGGGTTGAAAATTCAACAATTACGCTTTTATTGACAAATTGATGCTTTTAGTTTAAAAATTCAACTATTTAGTTAAAGTATTTTTAGAAACGAAAAAAAATTATAGTTAAAAGTGCATGTTTTTTATTAATTATTATTCAACTGTTAGACTGAAAATCAATCTATTCCCAAAAAAACGCATTAGTGAAAAAATTGGTTTTGCGAGTTTTTGGCGATAATTATTATTTGTTTGCTTTTTAACTAATTCGAATTGTTTCTAATACATAAAATACTACTTCATATTGATAATTGGATGTTCGAATAATTTTTAAATAATTTATTATTGTTTTTAGCCATTTTATTATAGAATAGAGATAGAAAATAGCGGTTCTTTTTTAAAAATTGTCCATTTTTATCCAATTTACTATTATAATGATGTATTACTAATTAATGTTAAAAACATGATCTATTTAATAATTGATCATGATTGTTACTAGATTTCTCTTGGAATAAATTTTTATTTAATTTTTCAATCGGAAATTTTACTTTTCCATTTATTGTTTACAAATGATCTTTTTTAGTAATAAATATTGTAAATAGTTAAAAAATTATATTTTCGGTGAAAAAATGTATAATTTGCTAAAAAATTTAATTAATTTTGTTTACGTTTTTTTTTGGTTACTGAAAGTTCATTTGAAATTAAAATTTGCACTAAGGAATTTTTTGCTTTGAAATTGATCTATTTTAGTTTAAAAATCAACGATTTGGTTTAGGATTGAATTATTTTGTTGAAGATTTTTTGTTGTTATATTCCTCTTTTTTATTTTGATTTAAATTAATTCTTTTTGCCAAAATATTAACTGTTTTTATTCCAAAACTAGATTTTTCTGATTTGTTCAAAAATGACCTTTTTTAGTTCAAATTTCAACGGTTTTTTATTTAACATAAAAATGTTTTAAGGTTGGAATATTGAATGTTGAAAATTGATTTTGGTAATTAAAAATTCAGCTATACCATTTTTGGTTCAATATTTATATTTTTTTAGGTGCCAGTGTCAAGAGACTGGTTCATTAAAAATGACTGATTCATTAAGTGAGTCAAATTGACTGACAAGAAGACTCTTTTTAATAACTTGTAGGTCGTCGAATTCGAATTTTTTCAACCAGTCAAAATAGTCTTGGGATCAGTCACTTTTGACTGATTTAAACTTAGAGTGTAATAAAAAATTTTTTTTCAGAAAAATTGTGTATTAGTTATAAATGTAGAAAATCAAAAACAGACTTTCAGAGAAAAATTTAAGAAAAGGTTTTTCTACACGACAGAATCGAAATTATTGAAAAGAAAACTACTATTTTAGCGGGTTTTATTAAATCTTAGTAAAAGTTGAAACATAACACGTTAGAAAAATGTGTCTAGAGACAATTTTCTTACAAGAATTTAAGGAAACTCCACCATATTGCTGATTTCGAAATTCAAAAAATCCCTTTTGACATAGAAAAAAAACTAAAACTTGTATATGGTGCACTGTTTTTATAGCTGCGTTATTTATCTTATAAAATTCAAATATTGACAATTTTGTAAATACTATTTTTTATTAAATTATAAAAATGTGAAATAGGCGACATATTTTCAGAATAGGTAAAAAAGTGAAAAAACATCTAAAACCGGTGAAATGGTTGAAAAAGGGGAGTAGGTGACAACCTGACTGTTAAAGTATTTTTTAAATTTATTCTGACTGTCTATTTTAATTTGTTTATTTATGTAAAGAATCAAAAGGTCAAAAATTTTTCCCTAAAAGTGACACTAGTAAGTTTTGAGATAATCGATACATGTACTTCAGTGTAGTGGAAAAACGGTGATTTTTTTTAATTAGAAAAAATATCTTGGGTTCTCCCAATTTGATTTTTGTAAATGAAGTATTTCTTTTATATAAATAATCAATGTTTTTTAAAGTTCTAGGGCATATTTTCAAGCTATTTTTCACTGCATGATACCAGCTTATGAGTATAAATCGTGAAAGTTGCTTTATTAAAGTGCAAGGACTTAAAGCTGTAACAAAAATTTTGAAAAATGCAATGTTCTTTGTACTAACCAAAATATTTTTGTGAAATATATGAAACATATAATCATGAAGTTTCTATAAAATTTCATTAAAGTATATAATTATTTTATTTTTATTCTGATTTTCCTACAAATAGGATGTTTTCAAATTTTTCGTACTTTTTTTGTTACAATTTCAAGTCCTTGCAACTCGATAAGGCCGTTTTTAAGATTTATACTTACAAGCTATAATGATACTTAGTAAAAATGGCTTCAAAATCAGTCCAAGAACATTAAAAAATATTAATTATTTTTTTAGAGCATATAATCCTTTCAAGAGAAAAAATTTGAGCTCTGAAATATTTAAAATTAGGAGAACTTAATCAATCCTCAACAAAGAAGTGTATTCAAAAGTTTGGCGTGTACTGTATATTTTTCTTTAAATAGCATTTGTTACCCACAATTAACTCTAGAATTTCTTAAACATTATTTCTAATTTATTTAATTACATTTTTCCAACAAATATGTTGTTCCCTTTTCAGATCAGTCGAATGTCGCCAATGATGACTGACACACTGGACTAAAACTGCTTTGCCAGGTTGCAAGGCGGCATGGGTCTGCCACGATTGTCATTAAAAAGATGTTTTCTATACGTTTTTTGCTTGACGGGAACGTTTTTGGTGATTATGAATGTTCGGCAAAAAGAAATCTGGCACAGTTCACGTGCAGATGCCGGACAAATACAGTCCACCCGAGTGGTGGATGGCTCCCAGGTAAGAAGTTTTATCTAATTATAATCAATAATAATATTATCACATCATTCATTTCAAATTTAAGAAATTTAAATCAGATTGAAATCAAATTTAAAATCCCATTTAAAGTCCAATAATCAAGTTAATGTGCAGAATTCCCTAAAATAAAATTCAGAATCGAAGGAACAAATTTTGACTACTACCATACAAATGTTCTGTTTAAATTTTGAAGAAAGGTAAAAAAAATGTCAAAAAAAGAAAAGAAACAAAGTTCTTTTTCTTTGATGAAGATAAAAAAGAGGAAAGAAAAATGAGAAGATAAGCAACCGAATCCCCTTCCCTTTTTTATTTCTTTCACCTTTTGTATTTTTATTATTTTCAAATTATAATTAAAAGCCATTTGTACAAAATAATCACCAACGTTTTAGCACTTATACAGCACCCTTATAAAGGCAAACAATAATATAAAAAAAACACATAAAAATTTCAAGCAGGCAGGAACAGCAACGTAAACATAATGCTCTCTCCCTGACACTCGAGAATAAAGCCTTGATTCGACTTGATTCTTGGGTTTAAGGTTTCGTTGTTGTTCCTGTCTGCTTGATATTTTTTTTTGCCTTCATAATGGTGCTGTATGAGTGCCGAAAAGTTGGTGATATTTTAAAACAAATTTCTTTTCATTGTGATTTGATAATAATAAAAATAAAAAAGACGAAAGAAATTAAAAAGAGAAGAAAGGGGATTTGGTTTGCTGTCTTCTCATTATTTTTTCTTTTTTTTTGTTTTTGTCCAGAAAAAGAAATTTTTTGTTCTTTTTTATGAACATTTTTATCTTTTTAAATGGCAATAGAATCATTTAATGGCGTTTGCCCAAATCTGGTAGTCAGATTCTGGGTCTTATTTTCCGAAATTCTTCACAATGATTTATTCATTAAATAGAGAGAAATGCAATATTGAAATTAAAATATTAAATTATTATTGATACCAAATTGTACTATTTCATAGTATCTATTAAACAAAATAATAGAAAAGGAAGCAAGCACAATGTTTTCGAGAATTCATGAAATATCAATTTATGACAAAAAAGTTAACATAACCTTAAATTTGTTTGAAATTTTAAGTTTAATATTTAAATTCAAATGATTTTTATTTAATATAATCTATTTCCAGGGAAGAAAATGATAACATAACTTAAAATTGTTCAAAAAGGGTAAATCTTTAAAATCAATATCGATTTTAAGTAAAAAACGCGAGCCTTATCTGAAATAAAAAATTATATTTTTATTGAAATATGATGATTTTTTAAATGAAAGTTGCTCATTTTCGATATAAAGCGCGAAAAGAATTAAGAACTGTGCAACAATGAAGTACCCAACAGGCACAAAGTTTGATAAGAGTGCTGTATGAGTGCTAACACGTTGGTGATTATTTCTTACAATTTTTGTTTTATTGTGATTTGTTAATAATAAAAAATAAAAAAGATGATAGAAATAATAAAGGGAAGGAAGGGCATTTGGTAGGTTGACTTAAAACTTTCCTTTCATCTTTTTTATTTTTGTCAATAAAAAAAAATTTCGTTCTTTCCTTTTTTAGAAAATTTCCTTACAAATTTCGATGACACATTTAATGATGGTAGTCCAAATTTGGTCGTTGGATTCTTGGTTTTATTTTCTGGGATTAATTGAGTCATTTATTAAAAGATGAAACTTAATAATTAAAAAATATCTTATTTTCACTCTTTGTTTATTTATATGAAAAATAAATTAACATAAAATTTGAAAAATCGAACCTATAGATGCTCTTATGCAACTATCTCACGTGGAAAGATTCCCCGGAAAGTGCTCCACGGAAATTCTACGGAAATTCCAGCTGGAAATTCTACGGAAATTTCGGTTGAAAATTCCATTGAATTTCCGTAGAAATTCTAGTAACTTTCCATCTGCAATTCACAGCATGTAATAGACTTTGGAAGTCCCTATCCAATTTTGCTATCAGTAACGCAACCCCAGGTTGTCTCCGGTAAGTCACGATCGTCGTCCCAACAAATTTAGTTTGCAACAGGTGTAAAAAATACATCTCCCTCGGGGAAGTCGAGTTCTAAATGCACCTTGGAGGCAACCAACCAAATTTTGTCATAACTCGTCAATGTACAATAACCTCCAAGTGCAGCAGGTATAAACAATACATCTCCCCTGAGGAAGAGGACTTCTCAATGAACCTTGGAGGCACCAACCGAATTTTTTTATGATACGTCACTATACAATCACCTTCAAGTGCAAAAGGTGTAAAAAATACATCTCTCTTGAAGAATTTGAATTCTAAATGAACCTTGGAGGCAACCAACCAAACTTTTATCATGACTCGTCATTAGACAATAACCTCCAAGTGCACCAGGTGTAAAAAATACGTCTTCATCGCAGAAGTTGAGATCTAAATGAACTCTGGAGGCAAGCAGACAAATTCTTTTATGGTCCGTCAGTATAAAATAACCTGCACGTGCACCAGATATAAAAAATATGTCTCCATCGGTGGAGTTGATTTCTGAATCAACCTTGGCGACAAACAACCAATTTTTGTCATGACTCGTCAGTAGACAGTCACCTTCAAGTGCACCAGATGTAGAAAATACATCTGGCTGGTTGCTTCCAATGTTCATTGAGAAGTCAACTTCCTCGCGGGAGATATATTTTTTACACCTGGTGCACGTGGAGGTTATTTTTATAGTGACTGATCATGAAAAAATTTGGTTGGTTGCTTCCAAGGTTCACTTAAAATTTTAATTCCTCGAGGGAGATGTATTTTTTACACCCGGTGCACTTGGAGGTTATTTTATAGTGACGGACCATGAAAGAATTTGTCTGGTTGCTTTTAGGGTTCATTTAGAAATCTAATTTCTCGGGGGCGACGTATTTTTTACACCTGGTGCACTTGGAGGTGATTGTCTGATGACGAGTCATGACAAAAATTAGTTGTTTGCGTTCAAGGTTCATTAAGGACTCAACTTCACCGAGCGAGATGTATTTTTTAGACCTGGCGCGCGTTGAGGTTATTTTATAGTGACGGATTGTGAAAGAATTATTCTGGTTGCCTCTAGGGTTCATTTAGAATTCAATTTCCTCGAGGAGGAAATATTTTTTGCACCTGGTGCAAAATACATTTGTTGGGATGACGGTCGTGACTTACTGGAGGCGACCTGAGGTAGCGTTACTTTCCACGTGGGATATCTTATCATTTCTGAAAAAAAATGTTGAGCGCCGGTAAAGAATTCTAGGCTATAGGTGGTTTTGAATATTAAACTTGGAAACTGTTTTAGGAAGTTACAATCTTGAATAATTTAAAGGTGATAAATGCAACAGTTGTGACAAGCGTGGTGGAAAGTTTTCTGGACACTACCGACCTTTCAAAAAGACCTTGGTACATGAAAGGTGGAAAGAGACGACCTCAAGCGGCTATGAAATTTCGACATACCGGAAAACGATTAGCACGTCTTTGGCCCGATGAAGATCCCAAAGATGATAGGATTTCAAATCAGGTAAAGTAGAGCAAAATAAACATTGTTTTTATAAAAAAATGAGTTAAATAGTTTATTATGCACCCAGGGGAGATGCGGGACTTTTTCGAAAAATGAGTTTTTTTTGTGATTTTGGAATCGTGAAAAAAGATGCACCTGAAAATCAAAATGATTTGTATAAGTTGAACTGGCTTTAAATATAATTATTTCATAATTTTAGCAAAAAACCGTTAACTGCAACGATTGTATTTCGAGAAAAACCGTAACTACATTTATTGTAAGTTGTAAGATACGAAGTCATCATTCAAAGCCTGATTTTTATGATTAATAACTACTTTAAAAAATTGTATTATTCACGACAAACGATGTTTAAAATGTTTTAATTTTTAGTCAATAATTTGGAGTTTTTGTTGTTGTTAATTAACACATTCGGAATTCATGTGAATTTTATAAATAAACATTATTTAATTCTGCTTGAATTTCGTATTATTTGTTATCCATGAAACTTAATACTTATAACGTTCATATCTATAATAATATTAATAATAATTTCAATGATAATAATAATATTAAAGAGTACTCATATAAAAATATTCTAAATTGACGAGTTTTATATCGAAAGTCGTTAATATTAAAGAATTCCCAACTGTAAATCTTCAAAATGGTTAAAATTTGAATGTTTGGTCTCTAAAATTAAAGATTATCTCATGTAAAACATTTACAATTAGGGATTATGATAGTTTTCCTTTGAAATTAAAAATTCTGCAATTTTGATGATTAATATTTGAAATTTCATTAGTTTGGAAAATTAAAAATTGAAAACTCTTGACTTTTGGTCTGAGACATTATCACAATTTAAGAACTTTTATTTTTGGATATTTCAAAATTTAACTATTCTGAAAAAGTTTATAAACTACATACCTTTCGAATATAATTTTTTGAAAAATAAATTATTCGTAATTCCAAATTTTTAGCATTCTATCATTAAGAATTTGAACTCTTCAAAATGGTAGAATACTAAGTTTCAAATCTTTTAAAATTGAAGGTATTTAAACTATAAACCGTTATGTTTGAAAAATTTGAATCGTAAATCATAAAATTTGTAGAAATTTGATTCGCATATCTTGAAAATTAAAGAGTATAATATTAACAGATTTTCAATTCGAAAATTATGCAAGGTTCAGATTTTACAATTAAAAATGCTTACAATTCAATGATTTACATTTCAAATTTTACAAATTTTAAGAGTTTAGAATTCGAATCTCTTGACTTCTGATCTTAACAATAATGAAAATCTAAGAATTATTATTTAAACATTTTTCAGAATTAATGAGTTTTTAATTATCAATCTTCAAAATTACGGAGTTTTAAATTGCAAATCGTCTAATTCCTTAACTTGAAAATCCTGCAAGATGCTTTTAAAATATTGATATTCTCCGTGAAATTGTACTAGGTAATTTCTTCAAATTGTTGAAAATTTTTTAAATCAATCGAAATACTTGAAACCTTTTATAATTCTTTGAAACCATTTGAAACTGCTTTAAAAGTTTTAATCCCTTGAAATGTTATGAAATCCTTAATTTTTTTTTATATAATGTAAAATGTCTTCAAAAATTTGTAATGAAAAAAGAACTTTAGAAACACAAAGATATTAAGAATACTTAAAATAAGGGAGAGCGTGGATAAAAAATGTAAAAATATCAACTTCACGTAATTTATGGACGTTTACTTAGAAAAATTTAGAAATTGATGGTAAATTTCTAAATGAGCAAAAATATTAAAATTTCAGAGAAAACTTATGATGCATTTATAACTAACCAATAATTTACATTTTTTTTAAATTTTGGAAATTTTGTAGTTTATGGTAAGTTATGGTAATTTATCACTTTGAGTGGATACAATATGTGAACCAATCTGCCAACGCATTCAACTAATTGTTTAATAATTTCAATTGTTCACCTCTGGTGCCAGCTTTTACGTTGTAGGGAGTAAAAAGTATATTTTACTCTGTAGGGACTAGAGAAAAAAGAATATCGCCAAAGAATATCTTTGGATCCGCTTCAAAGGCATTGCAAATTGCTGAAATCATGAATTTGTCACACAAAATTTAATTCATTATCATAATTTTTGCTGCTTTCCAGATGTTTTTATTTTTCTAAATTAACAAAAAACTTTGATATTTTTTAAATACTTTGGCACTCTTTAAATTAAAGAACTCATGACGGCTGCAATTATAACAAATTTCGATACAACTGGCCAGATATTTTCGATATGAATAGGGGAAGTCTGTTAAATTTCTTATTATATAAGTAATAAGGTACATTTCTTCAAATTCTTCTACCTGATATGTTGGCGATTTCGAATTCTCCCCGCGGTGATTCAGGCGATTGCAGCGCCATTCAGCAGTTCCGGGGAAGTCCATCGGGTACTACCAGATTGTTCATCATGTAGATTTTGACAAGAAGTTTTTCGTTTAATAATAAGAATAAATTTTTCTCAAATTGACGAGGATTTTAATCTCTTATAATTTCATAATGATGAAAAAAAGTAAAAATATGAAAAAAAGGGGTTCCCTGCGTTTGGGACGTTCTTTAATAGGGGAGGGGGTCTGGAGATCGGACAAGCAGGGAGGGAGTCTGAAATTCCGGGAATTTTGTGGACATCTTTTATGGGCGGCCCCTTTCACCATATTGAAAGATATTTTTAACTGAAGTGGATCAAATTTCCGAATTTTGGTTTTTTAGAATATTTTAATATATTTTTACGTTTTCAGCTGATGTTCGTACCTCCGGACTACAACAAAACGAATTCTGAAATACCCTTAAAGAGAATTTTCATTCTCCATGGAATGGGTGAGGCTAAAGTTGGGCAAGATATTTTTATACAACAGGGTTGCCCCGTTAGTTCATGTACAATAACTCGTGATAATCCTGCTGAGGCTGACTTAATTTTATTCAAAGACTACGTGGCTCAAGTGGGACGAAGACGTCTCGAACAGGTATTTAAATCACCGTAAAATTAAACCCTTGTCATATTGAATAAATGCAGCCTCTTAATTATTTGTTTTAAAGTCTTCATCATTTTTTTCATTGTTTGACCCTAGGGGAAATTACCTTAAAAATAATGCAAAAAATTAAAAATGTTTAAATTATTTTAACAGTTATTCACATTCTTCAAAAACATTGAAATTTGATGTTTGTGTCCTCTGAAAGTCCTGGACCCATAATCTGTCCAATTCTTTTTACAATTTAAACTTTTTTCTGCAGTTTGAACTTTTTCTAGTGCTCTCTTTAGCGAAGTGCTTTTCTGAGTTTAATTACCTATAAATTTCATTGCGCAATTGCCTGAGATTAAATAGCATTACAACATGCAGTGTCAAACCGCTTTACTTGTTTGAGATAAAGTGAAGAGAAGAACCATTTTTTAAATTCATTGTCGTGTTGAAGGTTAATTTCAGGGTCAGATAAGGCTGCACAATTGCAAATAGGTTTGCTAATTTGCTTTTTATCACTAATGAGAGTTTGCTTCTTTACTCAAGTGTATCGCATGTCCCGCATGCCCATGGTCTAGTTTAAATGTGTTCGATATGAACCAATTATTATCGATTAAAGGCATTTGTTTTGAAATGTCTTGACTGACAAAAATGCTCTAGAATTTATATGTTTAAAGTCTTTTTATTAAATAAACAGATCTGAGAAATTTCTTCTTAGGTTTTACTTCTAGAAAGTTTGCCCAAAAATATTGATTCGATACTTGGTATAGAGATTCCTTTGCAATCCAGGTGTAAATCCAAAAAGGACTTTTGGCACATTTTAATAAAAATTAAATTATTACCATCAACAATAATATCCTAGGTTCCCTGTAAATAAATTTTAAAAAGCCTGATGTCAGTGTTCGAAAACGTTTTAGAGAACACACCTGCTCCCACCAGTCACTCCGAATTCTTTTTCTAGCAAATACAAAAAACATAATGTGTCCTTGTGGTGGAGAGTTTATATCAGGGACCTTTGAAACGCGGAAGATGTTATTTAAAGCAAGGGAAATTATTCGAAAGTAGGATAAGTAGTGCACGGGAAATAAGGGCGTGGGAAGGAAGCTAGGGGAAAGGGAATGATAACTAGGATAGCGAGGAGAGAAGGAAAAAGTTTCGGAGGAGGCGGCGAAGGATTGTGTGCAATGAAAAAGAAGGCGAAATTAGGGTGTGGATTTAAGAGAAAATGAGGAGGTGGGAAGTAAGGAAAATGTGGGGGAGCAATAAAGATGAGGTGGGGGAACTAGAAAAAGTTAAGGAGCGCATGTATAGGAGAAGTGAGCGTTAGTGAGGGAAAGTTAGGGAAAGTTAGTGAAACGATTATAAATTCGGATGAATATTGGAGAGGAAGTGACGGCTGAGGAAGGAAGGTAGGGAAAAGAGAGTGTTAGCTAGGGAAGCGAGGGGAGAAGTAAGTAGAGGAGGATGAAGTGTCGTAAAGGAATAATGGATGGTGAAGCGTGCGGTTGGGAAGTAAGGAAAATGAGGGTGTGAAAGTCAGAGGAATTGAGGGGATGAGGAAGTAAGGAAATGCGGAAGAGTTGTAAAAATTAAGGGAGGAAAGTAGAGTAAATTAGGGAGAGGATGTGGAAGAAGTGAGACTAAGTGTGGTAAAGTAGGGGAAATGATTATACATGAGGACCAGGAAGTGGAGGGAAAGTGAGGACTGATGAAAGTAAGTAGAAGAAGCGCGTTAGCTATGTTAGCGAGGAAAGGCGGAAGTAGTAGAAGACGAATCTATAGTCGTTTTTGGATTTTCGATCGGATTTTCAATTTATTTTATATAATTTTCGAAATTTGCAAATTATTAAATAATTGTTAATAATTATACATTTTGTTTCGTATTTAGGTATGGATGCTCTACTTTTTGGAATGTCCTTATCATACACAGAGTGTCAAGAATGTTTTAGTGAATTGGACTGCAACTTATCGCCGAGACAGTGACATAGTAGCGCCATACGAAAGATGGCAGTATTTTGATCCTAGTGTTACTCAAATCCAACAAACTTTTAATTATGCTGCGAACAAGACAAGAAAGGTAAGAAATCTGTATTTTTTTTCGAAAACCCACATTGTCATTTCGAACTTTAAAAGTTTTATTAGCTAATTTCAAAAAAATCTAAGCACGTTACATGGATCGCGAGACAAACTTTTTTCAACTCGGTTATATTAGGCGGTACTGCTGCGAGCGCCAGAATATTGATTTTTAACTATTCTTTTCATTTGTAAAAATTGGTATTTTCAAACTTTATCACTTGCAAAGCCAATATTTTAAGGATAAGTCAATGTTGTGACATTCTTGGAAAATACTGATCCCTTATGCAATTTAAAAAAAACATCATTCATTACTATTATTCCAAAATATGCCTATTATTACAATAATACAATATTTATTCCATTCATATTCTATTTTTATGTGATTTTATTTCACTATTTCTTTATATTTGATATTGAATATATGGTTTAAATTAATTAATTAATCAATTAAAATAAAAAATAAATTGAATACAAAAAATTGGAAAAAAATGCTGGCAACAGGAATCAAGTGCGGACTATTCGCATGAAAGTTCGTAGAGCTACCGCCTAATCAAACCAGGAGTTAAAAGACTCTAAAAGCAGGGTAAATTTAATAAATTAGAACATTTTTCATAAAACAAATCAAAAACTTGAAGTTTTAGTTTAAAAAGCGAATATTTTTTAATACACTGACTTAGAAGATAGTAAAATTTTTAATAATTCTAAAGAATTATCGTTTCTTGTAAATTTCTAAAGTTGGAATTCTTATAAATCGTGAAAAAATATTCCATATTATTTGCAGAGTAAATAAAATAATTAAATTTCATTATAACTTCCAAGGAATCTTTTTCAAGAACGAAATAATGATTCAGAAAGACATACCTTGGCTGAAGTTATAGAGCTTTTTATCTATTCATTTTGTATTGATTCATATATAAAGTGAAAGATGTGGTATTTTGGGGCTGAAAATTAAACTTTTTAGTCGAGTATGAACTTTTTTGTTGAAAATTACAATTTTTGGTCGAAAATTTGTCTTTTTGACATGTAAATTTTAAATAATTTTTGTTCTATTCATTGAAAAATCTTTCGTGGTTACATTTTTTTAACCTAAAAATGCATGTAATTTTTTAAATATTAATTTTTTGGTTTAAAATGTAACTATTTTGTTCGAATTTTTTTTATGTAAAAATTAATTTTTCCCCCTAAAAATAAATCTGCTTTCTGTTCCGTTGAAAACTTATCTCTTTTAGTTAAAAATTACACTATTTGGTTAAAAATTAATGCATTGTGTCAACAAATTCTTTCTTGCAGTAGAATTTTAATCTTCGTGGTGAAAAATTCATATTTTTGATTGATCGACTTATTTCTTTGTTTGAAAATTGACTTATTTTATTGAAAATTCGTTTCTTATGGTAAAAAATATCAGTATTTTATTTTCCGGTGAAAAATGATTTTTTTTTTATTTAAAAATTCATGTATTTTATAAAAATTTGTCTATTTTCGTCGAAAATTATTCTTTGTGGTTTAAAATTGATCTTTTCGAACGCAAATTCAACTAATTTGTTTAATTGAAGATTCATGGTTGTAGTTTAAATTTCATTTATTTGATTAGAAATTGAATTATTTTATTAAAAATATTTTTTTGTTGAAAATCCACCATTTTATTTCAATTCACTTTTTCTTTAGTTAAAAATTTAACTTTTTTGTTGGAAATTAATTTTTTGTTGTTGCAAATGTATCTTTTCACGTAGAAAATTCATCTTTTTGGGGGAAAATTCTACTATTTGGTTAAAAATTAATTACTTACAGACATTTATACATACATGCAACAGACATGCAAACACGCATGCAAACATACATACATACAGACAGACATACAGACAGACGCTATTGTAAAAATTGTTTTCTTCTGACTCAGAGGGAATCACAACGTAAAGATTTGATGAAGACCGAAGATAGAGTAAAAAATGTTGTGTAACAACGCATTGGCTATTGTTGGATCCATAATTAAGTTGGTTACAATAATCAAAATTTAAAAAATGTGTCTTCTTTTTCAGGGGGAGGGGGGTGTCAGTTTAGCCGCACGATTTTTGATTTGAAATATTGTACATCGCTTAATTTTTTTTCTGATAATTGAACAAAAATCGCACTTCAAAATTAAAAGCAACATTTTTTACCCAACTAAATTTTCCATCTAGAAATATCTAATCCGTTTTCGGAAATTAAAAAAAAAAATATTATTGATGTAAGTTTTTTGACCGGGGAAATTAATTAATAGTTTCAAGATGTTAATTTTGTTTGTCTACTTGGTCATAATCAATATTATTAAAATATTGATTAATTTTTTAATATTGCGAAAAAAACGCTCTCTAGCTCCGCTGGGATATGAGCCCAGGTCCTTAAGATTGCTGGTCTGATGACGGTCTTGGCGACTATTCTTGATTAAGGAATAGCGACTTAGAACGTTAGAAAAACAAGTTAAATTGGTTCTTTTTTTTCTTTTGTGAAAGTTTCCTATAAGGCAGCAGAATGGCCCTTAAATTAGCAGAATTAAATACGCGCATAGTGAATACATTGATAGTACTTTCGGGCGGTATTTGAAATGTAAGAATTACAATTTTAAATGCGCGCCAACGTTACTTTTGCTTGTGTAATAATAAGGGCGTGTACGACACGTTCGATAATTCTGATCAGTTTCTCATGTGAATATGATGCATCATCTATATGGAATTTAGGTCAATGGATGTGTCCCATATTCTCTCAAAGTGTGTTGCCGCTAATGAAATTTCGCATAGAATTGTCATAGCCGATTTAAAAATTTTTATTCATTTTTTTATTTATTTAACAACAAAAATTGAAAAAAATTATGAATTTCGAAGTATATAGGTTTAAAAAAATGCTTTAATTCAATCAAAAATATCTAGAAAATTAAAACCAACTATCCAAAAAAGATGTCCGATAGGAATGCAAATCTTAAAAAAATTTATCGAATTTGTTATTAACAAATAAGTGAATGAAAATGGTTTCATGGGGATTGGCGGCATTTCGTCAGTTGATTCGCCCTAAATTTAAACAATTTATACACAAAAGAGTGTTTTAGTAAAAGTAATGAATGTTAATAAATAATTTGTTATTTTAAAAGCAATTTTTATAAAAAAATATTCATATCAGGCGTTTTTGATGGAATAAATAAAGTTTTTTTCTATGAAATCGATCATATATTAATTGGAAATGAAACCTTAGTATAATATTTGTCTACAAAATGAAAGTTCATACTTGTTTAAGCTACCTTAATTAACAAATGCACTATATGGCTATTTTTAGACGTACAAACTTGAGTTTTCCGATTCGACTAAATGCAAATAACTAACTTCTAAATGTTGAGGAACATTTTGAAGATATGAAACAATGTATTATTGTAAACAACAATTGTTGAAGCAAATTTTTATCATATTATGTATTTATAAATAAAATACCGATTTTTTTAAAGACATACAGCCAGTTATTTAGTAATGATTTTTTTGCCATGAATCGCTAACATTTGATAATAGTTTAATAAAACATAATTAACAAATTGATTATTTGGGTATCTTTCAGCATTTAAACTTGTTTTTTTTGTGTAATCAACTGTTAATAACACATTTTTTAGCTTTTTTAAAATAGTTCGATAAGGATCCACTATTTTTATTCGTATTAATTTGTTTGATTTTTAGAATTAGTTTGATTTAATAATAATAATATTCCCACCTGTGAAATACTTGTAAAAATCGTATATTATCTACCATGTACGGCTACTTTAACTAAATTATTAATAAAAATGAAAAATAGTAGATCGTTATCGTACTACTAAAAAAAGTTAAAAAATGTGTTCTTAACAGTTTATTCTACACACACACAAAATTCAATGCTGAAAAATAGCTAAATAATCCATTTGTAATTCAGGTTCGGGTAAACAATTATCAAATGTTACCGATACATAGCAAAAAATCATTTCTAAAAAACGGTCTGTTAATTCCATGCAAAATTTATATTTATAAATACATAAAATAATAAAAATTTGTTTAAAAATTTGTTGTTTACAATTATAAATTTTTGACTGTCATCAAAATATTTTTAAAAATTAAGAAGTTAGTTACTTACATTTCATTGAATCGAAAAAATCAATTTTGAATATGCAGAAATAGCTATATAGTGGATTTGTTAATTAAGGTAGTTAACACACTGATTAATTTTTATTTGGTGGCCAAGTTTTATACTAAGGTCTTATTTCCAAGTAATATGTGATCATTTTGATAGAAAAACTTTATTTATTTAATAAAAAACGCATTATATGGTAATGTGTTTTTAAAAATTGGCTTTAAAATAAAAAATTGTTTATTAACATTTATGGATTCAACTAAAAAAATATTTTTGTCCATAACTTATCCAAATATAGCGCGGATCAAGTGACGAATCGCCGCCAATTCCCACGGAACCATTTATATTCACTTATTTGTTTATAACAAATTTAACAAATTTATTAAGATTTACATTTCTATTGGACATCTTTTTTGGATAGTGGGTTTAAATTTTTTATGTATTTTTGATTGAATTAACGCATTTTTCAAACTCCGATAAACTTCAAAAGTTTAATTCCCTTTTAATTTTTGTTATTAAATAAACAATAAGATGAACCAAAATTTAAAAATTGGCTATCACAGTTCGATGCCAAATTGTATTATATTTCATTGAAAAAAAGTTATAATCGGATAATAATTGTCTTCTAAAAATCATTATGTCTACGGAGCTTTTTTTCTTGTCCCACTGTGGAACGTGAGGTTCATTTTCCACTTACAAAGATTTCTTTGCCAAGACGTACCGGAATCTCTTGAAACCCCCCCCCCCCTTAATCTTTTACGTAATTTAAGTAAAGTCCACCTGTTTATTATTTCGTAAAAAATAAGTAAAAGCATAAAAATTGAGTATAGAATTGGCTAGTTTTTGAAAATGGAATTAATTTAATGATTTTTTAATATTCAGGTCGCCTGGTTCGTTTCTAATTGCCATCCTCGGAATCAGAGGATGCATTATGCCAAAGAATTATCCAAGTATATCCAAGTTGATATTTATGGTGCTTGTGGCAGCTTACGTTGTCCACGATCTCAAGCTCAAGCTTGTTTCGACATGCTGGATGCTGATTACAAATTCTACCTCGCATTTGAAAATTCAAATTGCCGGGACTACATAACAGAGAAATTCTTTGTTAATGGACTTGGGTAAGGATAAAATAATTATTTTTAATCTTATACTTCACAATGGAAAATGAAACACTGGGCAAGGGGTCGAAAATTCTTGAATTTAGTAGTACACTTGTAATAAAATTTTCAAAAATTTCTAATGTCACTTTAAATCCCCTGAATTCATAAGAAATCGCTTGAATTCACACGAAGTCACGTGAAGTGACTTGATGCCATTTGAAGCCACATGAAGTCACTTGAAATCTCCTTAAATATATAAAGTCATTTATATTTACATGGAGTTACTTGAATTTACCTGAAATCATTGAAAATTGTTTGAGTTTCCCTGAAGTCACCTTGAATCTCCTGTTATATCTGAAGTCATTTAAATTCACATGATGTTACTTTAAGTCACTTAAAATCTCCTGAACTATTTAAAATCGCTCGAATTCTCCTGAAATCAATTGAGATCTGCTTTAATATATGAAGTCGTTTGAATTCGCATGAAATCATTTAAAGTCACATGAATTCACATGAATTCGCTTAAAGTTATTCAAATTCTTCTGTAGTCACTTGAAATCTTCTGAAATATCTAAAGTCATTTAAATTTACATAAAGTCACTTTAAGTTACGTGAATTCTCTTAAAGTCATTTGAAACGTTCTAAAAACATTTGAAATCACTTGAATTCTCCTGAAGTCATCTTGGACATCTTGTGCTATCTGAAGTCATGTGAATTCACATAGTGTCCCTTAAAGTAACTCAAAATCGCCTGCATTTATTTACAATCGCTCGAGTTCTCCCGAAGTCACTTGAAATCTTCTGTAATAGCTCAACTTTTTTGAATTCCTATGATGTCACTTCAAGTCATTTAAAATCTCCAGAAGCCAATTGAAATCGGTAGAATTTTTCTGAAGTCACTTGAAGTCACGTGAATTCACATGAAGTAACTTAAAGATACTTGAATGCTCTAAAGTCACTTGAAATCTCCTAGAATAATTAAAAGTCGTTTGAATTCTCCTGAAGTCCCTTGAAATCTCCTGTAATATTTGAATTTATTTAAATTCACATGAAATCACTTGATGTTACGTGAATTCACATGAAGTAAGCTGAAGTTACTTGAATGATCCCGAAGTAACTTGCAATCTCCTGAAATCACTTAAAATCTCATAGAATATTTTTAAATCGCTTGGATTCTCCTGAAGTCACTTGAAATCACGGGAATTCACATTAAGTTCCTTAAAGTTACTTGTATGCTCCTGAAGTCACTTGAAATCTCCTGAAGTCTCTAGAAATCTCTAGAAATCTTCTGAAATAATTTGAAATCGCTTGAATTCTCCTGAAGTCACTTGAAATGTCTTATAACATCTGACGTTATTTGAATATCTATGAAGTCACTTGAAATCACGTGAATTCACATGAAGTAACTTAAAGTTACTTAAATGCTCCTGAAGTCACTTGAAATGCCCTGAAGTCTCTAGAAATCTCTTGAAATAATTTAAAATCGCTTGAATTCTCCTAAAGTCACTTAAAAAGTCCTATAATATTTAAAGTTATTTGAATTCCCATGAAGTCCCTTGAAATCACGTGAATTCAAATGAAGTAACTTGAAGTTACTTGAATGTACCTGAAGTGATTTGAAATCTTCTGAAATAATTTGAAATCGCTTGAATTCTCCTGAAGTCACTTGAAATCTCGTGTAATATCTTAACTGATTTGAATTCACATAATATCACTTAAAGTCACTTAAAGTCACTTGAATTCTCCTAAAGATATTGAAAATATCCTGAAGTCAGAAGTAGATGTACACCCAACGTTCGACGTGGCCAATTCTTAACAATAGGCTAATACATATGAGGGTGTCTTGCGTTTCTTAAAAGAAAACTCGCGATTTTCCAGGTTTCTCAGGATGAAAAACTAAATTTTATTGCCAAGAAACCGCTTTCTGGTGATTTTGCATTTTATCACGGCGAAAAAATCACCATGCTACATTCGAAAATATTTCGACGTTTCTTATTTTCCAACTGTAACAAAAATTTATTTAAATTGTTTTAATCCGATCATTTTTTTTCTATTGAAATAATTAAACTGAGATTAATTTCATATGTCATACGTTTTTTCTATCAGAATTGATAGAAATTTGACTAAGTTATTGAATTTTAAGCTCACTTGAGTCTCATTTTCAAGAAAATAAATAAATTTCGAAATAAATAGTGGCATTTTAAATAAAATTGGTACATTTTTAACCCGCAGAGAGAAATTACCAACCAAGTGATCGAACTTTAAGCAAAAAAGATTATACTTGAACCAAAAACAGTTGAATTTTCAACGTAATAATTAAATTTAGTAGAAAACAGTTTAATTTTTAACACAAGAAGATGGATTTTAAATTTAAAAGCACGAATATTCTGCCGAAATAGATAAATGCCCAACAAAAAAGTCAAATGGAAAAAAGTTTGACTTTTCAAACAAATAAATATATTTTTGAAAGTGGTTCTATATTTATCTAAGTCCTTGAATTTTTAATTTAAAAAACAATCCATTTTTAGCTAAATATGGAATAGTTGCATTTTTAACACAGAAACATATCATTTCTGACAGATGAGAAGAGTTTTCAAATTCGATTGACGACTTTTCAACAAAAGAAATGAATTTTCTTCCAAGAATGATTTTTCAGTTTTTAAAAATAAAATTTTAAATAAATTGTAACATTTCAATCCAAACCGTTCATTTTCATGCGAACTGATGAATTGTTTACTAAAATAATAAAATTCGTAACAGGTAATAATTAATTATTTAACAGTTATTTAAAGTACCTCTTATAAAAATTCTCTTACTTCCAGGTTTTTCCTTACATAGAGACAAATGGCGTGACATAACTCGACGAAATTTTCACCACTTTCAAGCAATAAAATCTCATTACACACGAAATAAAACTTATTTCAAGGTATTGATAGCAAAACATCATTACATTTGAAAATTTCGAATGAAATTGTTGTTGAATGCAAAAAATCGGGAATAAATGAGAAACCTCAAAATATTTTCTATTATAGTTTCACAATTTTCAAAGTGATAAAACGAAAAATATATTGTAAAAAGGTGTACTTTTGTACTTTTATACAAAACCAAAAATTATAAATCATTTTATAGACGCGAAACTTTTTGCCAATACTGAGCCAAGATTGGTAGCGACTTCCAATCGCGCAAATTCCAACATATTACTTTTAACAAAAAAAAAAACTGATTGATTTAGGATCAAGAAAGTCAGTAAGGATAAATGATAAAAATGTCTTTAATATATATGTGGAAACGTATTTTATGAATATTATTACATTATTCCATGAGAATAAAGATTGATGCATATTTACTTCTTATATTTAAATTTATGATCACAGATGATAGAAGTATCAAATTATAGGATGAGAAATTTCGGTGTGCGTAAAATTTATTAATAATAATTAGAGCCGAAACTTGTACACTTACCTTGGTTTACTCACTTTGAGGGTTATTCTTTGACATGAGGGGATACTTCGTGTCCTCTATTTTGCTTGAAGTTATTACGGGAAAAGTGTTTCTTGACCAAAAAGTGAAAAAAAAACCATTTCTAGGCTTTGATAATATTTTTTTTAATAATTACATTTTTTAAATTATTTTTCCTTCACTAAAAAATATGTGTGTCACGAAAACTACTGAAGAATTGTGAACGCTTTTTCTTAATGCTGATTGGTTAATTTAAACACAACCTTTTTTGTAAGAAAATGAATTTAGTTAAATATTTAAAAATCCGTAAGTGGTATCGAGTAATACAAATTTCCAATATTGTGGTTGTTACAAAATCCCAATTTCAAAATTCCCTGTCTTCATCTACCTTTCTCTGATGGTTCTAAAATTTTCTTTTAGAAAAAGACCTTAGTCTTTTTTTCTCTTGAACTTTAAAAATAAAATAATTAAATAGATTTAAGTCAAAAATATGTCCAGAAATTTAGTAAATTGAATCTTATGAAAAATTCAAAGTTCTTGAAAATATATTTTTCATGTTTCAACATTTTTTCAATATAAGTAAAATTTAGGATTGTTACACACGCTGCGAGTTATATTTTTTTAATGATAAAACAATCTGTATTTGAGCATTTTGTAGTCACATTGTCACTTTTTTTCCTTTTTTTAACACAATTAATTTTTCAACAACTGTTTAAATAATGTTTCACTCTATCAACTGTTTGCATATTTAATCTATCTACTTTGTGAAAATCACTCTAAGAGTATCTGTTGTCGAAATTATATTTGAAAAAAATTTAATTATTTTACATTTTTCATTTATTATTCATAAAAAATGTCATTAAAGATATTTGTTTGATAACATTTTATTATTTTATGTTAAGAGAGCCAAAAATTGATACACTAATCATCGCAGAGGAGACAATTATTCTAAATTGTTGATGATTAGTTTCTTCAACACTTACACTATTATGTAATTAATTTGTTTACATATTCTTTAATTATCAATAATCAACAATAATTTTTTTTCCGTCGATGATTAGTTTATGAATTGTTGACACTCTCAACTTAAAATCATACAATGCTATAAAACTTGTCCCGGGGCAGCCAAATAAATCATTAGGTACAATTTTTTAAAAGAAGGTTGAGGTCATTCTTGAAGTAACTTTCAACGAGGAATCCAGTAGTGACCTTAGTCTTGACCTTGATCATGACCTTCATGGTCGTTCTTAAGGTCAACTTTGTTTTTCAAAATGGAATGGCCCATTTTTGAGATTGGCAACCAAAAGAGCGGAAAATTTTATGTTAAAACGTGTAGTCAGGTCATAGGTAAGGTGTCACCTTGATGGACATATCAAGGTCATTCAAACCTCAATATGTTCTGAACATTTTTTCCCAAGCTAGCTTGTGAAAATCATCCTCTTATCCTACTTACTTACTTAAACAATGTGCATTAGATAGTGACGAGCGAGTGACCTGGACCATGATCATCAAGGTCATATCAAAGTCACTCTTTGTTTTTTAATTGAAACGACTCTGTTTGACATCGGAAATAAAAAGAAGGGAAAATTTTATATTAAAAAGTGTAGTCAGATCATAGGTAAGGGTTTACCTTGATGGGCATATCAAGGTCATTCAAAATTCATTATGTTCTGAATAATTTTTTGCAAGCTAGCTTGTAAAACTCATCCTACCCTACTTACTTACATGTGTTATTAAGGTAAAGACTAAAATTTGCTCAGCTATATTTAACTTTTCTGAAATCAATGGTCAAAAAAATAAGCAAAGTAAAAAAAATTTGGTTGCTTAGAGCTCTACACTGAAATCTTTTCTTTCAGTCCAATTTTTTTTACATGACTTAAATTAAAGCCCTTGACATTTCGAATTGAGATAAAAAATAAAATATTCTAAGTTATATTCTAATTAATTCAATATTAAAATTTAGAAAATGAGAAAATAAAGAAAATTTGGTTTCTGAAACTCCAACACTAGAATAATTTCTTTAAGTCCAATTTTCTCGGGGATGACTGACATCGAAGCTATTGACTTGTAGAATTGAGATAAAAGATACAATTAGATTGGTTTATTTTTTCTTTTTTTATAATAGAGGTTCAAAATAATTCAAATAATAAAAACGAGGAAATTTTGGTTACCTAAATCCCAGTACTGGAAGCTTTTATTTTAGCCCAATTCCTTCGGGGATGGCTCAAGTTAAAACATGTTAAATTGAGATAAAAACTAAAACATGCTATTTTACAATTAGTATTTTTTTTTATTTCAGGGGTTAAAAAATAAAAAGATTTTACTGATGAAATTAGAAATTAGTGCAAAAATTTGTCAGTTCGAAGAAATTATTTATTTTAATTTCACATGCAACTCTTATCGAATTTAAACAACTGGAATATTGAGCGCGCTATGCGCGCAACAATTTTCCATTTTTAAGATCAAAGCTTTGTTTATTTGCCAAGATTTGATCATAGATTTAACAGAAAATCTTATATGATTTGAGAACGTAGTAAATGATTCACATAAATTCAATACGATTTATACCATTTTATCATTTAATTAAAATTAATTGAAATTAGCAGATTATTTATTTCAGTAACAAAATATAACTTATAGTGTAAATTACAAGATCTTTTTACCTAATGTGAATTTTGAAGGACGGCATACCATATATTATAAATGTTTGTTCTGTGTTATCAATTATTTAACTGTGTAAAACATTATTGTTACATTTATTAATTATTCTTTAATTATATATTTCATTCTAATTTAATAGTCTCATTTACGCCAAGTGAAATATTTTCCTAAAAATCTTTAAATAGTTTTAAAAACTGAAATGTATCGAAATTTCCCTTTTTACTGGAAATGACGTGTGTCTGAACATGACGGAATGTTTTTACTTAAACAGAATATTCTTGTCTTAGGATTGACCAAAATTACCTTTTTTAACTTCAGGTGGCCTGTATCAAAATTCAACATTTGAGAATTGTCCCTCAACCACTGAGAGAAATTATTCATGTCTTATCAATCTTTCAATAAAAAAAATATATTATATATATTGAAAAAGCCAATTATCATGAAAGAAGAATAATCTTTAAAATCTTTAGGAGCACCAGTAACTTTATTGTTAAGTAAAAGTAAAAATTCTATTTTTACAAGAAATAAAAAATATCAAATTTAAAATATTTTCATTATATTATTTACATTTAAATAATTATTTTAAAACCAAAAAACTTACCACACTCGATTTTTCTTACTTACACCAGACATTATTATTTTATAAAGTGAATACTTCTTATGGAGAAAAACGGAAAAATATTAAATTTACAGAGTATTTAAATTTACTCTTGCTTAAATCACTGGGACAATTTTACGATGAACCTAGATTTTTTTTCCTAGTACAACTAGATATATGGATTTTTATGCTTATCGCTATTTGTGAATAGTTACTAAAAAACCTTTCTCAGTTTAAAGTTCGACTACTTAGTTGAAATTGGAACTACTTTATTAAAAATCCATTATTTTGGTCAATGATTCATCATTTTAGTTAAAAAAATCTTTTTTGTTAAAAACCTAATTTTTTGTAGAAATTTTTTGTTGATGTAAATCAATGTTTTTTTCTAAAAATGTAACTATTCAATGTTTGGTTAAACATTCATCTTCTATAGTTTAAATTTCAACTACTTTTTCGGAAACTTTTGCATTTTCTTGAAACTTTGTCTTTTCTGGTAGACAATATATTTTGGGTGACGAAGTCATACTTCTGGTTGAAGATTTATTTCTTTGGTTTAAAATACAACTACAACGATAAAAAATTCTTACAGAAATTTAAAATTTGGTTTAAAATTGATGTATTTTGTTAAAAATTAATCTTTTCTGGTAGAAAATTAATGTTTTTTATTGATAATATATTTGGGTTTCGGTATAGGATTGAAATAATTTGTTAAAAATGCTTATTTTTTTGCTTCAATTCTGCCGTGTCTGATTAAAAATTAAAATATTTTTTGGTGTTAATATCAATTGGTACACTTTGTGACGAAAATTATTATTTTTTTTATCGGCAATTTATCTCGTTGGTAAAAAATCGAAATTTTACATGACTTAATCGGAATTGAGGAAAAGCAACAACAATGCTTTCGGTATTTTTTTTTTTTGGAAACACCTATTTTTCCAGAAAGATTGGTGTAAATTGTACATGTTGATTCATTTATTATGTAGTATTGCAAGTTCATTTAGCTTCTATTTATGCAGCTTTTGTATTATTTATATTTGAAATTAAAGTAACGTCTGATTTTTTTAAACAAAACATTGCATCAGAAATTATAATTTTTCTGGGTTGTCGAGGAACTAACTTATACTTGAAATATTTGCTTTAAATCTAATAAAAGTTGAACAAACTGATTTTTTCATGTAAGAAAAGTGGTTCAAAATGAATATTTTGGCTTGATTGATATAAAGCCGTGGCTATGTGTACCAATATTTTTGTACAAGTAGCTAGATTTTTTCGGCACAAATAACTTGATCTGAAAAGGGAACTATTAGCACTGAAAGTTTGGTACAAATAGCCCATTTTTCAGTACATATGCCTTTAAATAAATTTAATGGTCAATTGCAATAAAAAAAACCTGAGTGAAAAAAATTGATATAATCTAACCGGAAGATGAACGACTCAGATCGCGATCCGTGCAACGAACGGGGTTTTTTAAAAGTAATTTTTCTTGAGAATGCTTGAAAAGTCTTAACTTATGTAAATATTGGGAGCGTGCATTAATTGTGAGGGATTTTTTGTAAAATTGCGGGTTTATTTAAAAAAGTGTTCACCAGTTGATAATTCAAAGTATTGTCTATCGCTGGCCACTACTTTCGCTCCTCTTTCTGGCAGCATACAGATACTACGTCGGAAAAACCACTCTTCCTTTCAAGCTATACACGAATCGACCCATTTTTGGCATCCTCGATCTATTTCGGAAGGCCTGAACGTTCTTCGCCCTCCGTATCAAAATCACCACTTTTAAATTTTCGAAACCAGTACTCACACGTTTTAATCGATGGCGTATAATCCCCGTAAGTTTCCAAAAGCAATCGATGACTTTCAGTAGAACTTTCCTTTGAATTGAAAAAGAAAAGTAAAAATTTCCGCAAATACTGCTTTGCTGGTGCATAAGCCGACATCCTTAATGCTACAAAAACTATGTTGTTTACACTTCGGTAAAAAGACAACTAATGAGAACTAAGGAAACATGATAGGACTTCGACATACATACAGTAACAATATCCTTTGAGGCGATATAGTACAAGTAACGCCATCCCTTAGAAATCCCTCAAAATTACTACACCCTCCCAATAATTTTTTATAAAAAGCTATTTTATTTTCAAATTTCCAGGCACAACGTTCTTCCAATAGTTATGGGGGCACATCCAACAGACTATGCTAAAAGCGCACCATATCGATCCTACATTCATGTGGATGAATTCAAGTCACCCAAAGAGCTCGCCGAGTACCTCCATCGACTGGACAATGACGACGAGCTTTACAACTCTTACTTCAAGTGGAAAGGCACTGGGGAATTTATAAATACCTACTTTTGGTGTCGAGTGTGCGCAATGTTGCACGACAATCGTCCACCTAAGTATTATAAGGATGTGAACGAATGGTGGCGTGGTGATGGTGTGTGTGCTCCCAATTCATGGCGTGAATACGACGTTACAGCAAGCGAACTCAAAAACGTTTAAACCACCTTTAACAGTCAATGAAATTTACAATTACAGAGAAAAATAAATTAACAAGAATCGTAAATTAACGAAAAGATCAAAACTACTACAGCAGACCCTTACAAAGCGTCTTGTACAGAAAGTACCTATATCGCCAAGTGCCTCCATTAACGTGACATTAGATGCACGCGCGCGAGACGATATTAAAAATTTCGGCCAATGCATCTCAGAGATCTTTTCCGCCAAATCCAAGGGGCGCGGTTTAACTAAGCGGGTGCTTGGTGAAGATCTTGGTCCCAAGCTCCGGGCGCTTTGTGAGAGTCTACTGAACGGTAAAATTATACTATGCGGTCAGTAGGGGAAAATCCTACTCATTCGCAAGTTTTTAAATTATAATTAATTATCTCTTCCTTTGAATTATAAATTTTACCGTTAGCCATTTTTTTTATTCCACAAATTGTTAATAATTATTTTAAATCTTTTTCAGTGCAGTTTTTTCACTTAGAAAAGGACATATTTTCCAGAACTGGGCCAAAATTTATGAAAAATTTTGAATTTGTGGAAAAAATCTCTTCCTTCAAGAGATCTATCAAATTATAAGATGTATTTATTGTAATATAACTTACTAACTACGTGACGGTTTAGAATAAATCTGCTTATGTCCCAAGTGACAACAAGCACATTATTTAACGTTGCCAGAAGTCTTTGTAAATCATTTTGTTTGAAAATTATTAGATAACTTATCAGTAACTACTTTTTCTGCAAAGTTTTCCTTTGAACTATTTTTTAAAAACTTTTTCTATGAGTGGGCGAACGAAAGTCGACTGACCGAATCCATTTTAAATCAAGCAGGTTCTGCGCTTTATTATTAGTATTTAAATTTTGACACCTATCGAATGAAGAAAATCCGCGGGATCTAAAAAATTATCTTTTACTCTTTTCGAAAGTATTGTATCTTCTACAAAAAAATTAAAAAATTAATTTTTAGGGAACAAAATATTATTCTGGTCTCAAAAATAGTTAAAACTTCACCAAATTGATAGAATTCAATCCTTATACAATTAAAAAAAAATATTGTAAAAAAAGGTTATTATTTTTTTTTCAAATATTTTGAGAAAGTTTCTGCTAATATAAGAAAGGCAACTCATCAGTTTCATGCAAGCTCAACCATTTTGAGACAAGGAGATTTTTTTATCTGAAAATATAATCACAAAATTTTTTCTTGAAAGTAATGCTAGCGATCACGAAAGAAAAAAAGAAATTTTTTGTATAGTTTTTATAGATGTGCAAACTTTGGTTTCAGAATTTTTGTATCCGTTGTTAGTTTCAAAGAAAATACGAAAATTTGATTTTATAAGAAAACAAATTAAAGAAAAGTTTAGGTCATATTTAAAAAAATTACTTCTGTTGTTTATAATCATATTGACATTACTGGACTATTCTCAAAAACTTCTGTTCTTTCAATAGATTTAATAAAAATAACAAAATTTGGAAAAATTTCAAAATGACGGGAGTTGTTTCCACTTTTTTTTATATTTGGCACAATACCAGTCAAACATCAATTACAAGAAAAATGGCTTATTTTTGTGAACTGATTATTTTTTTGTTTCTATCTTCAAAAGATTTTCATTTTCTCTGCAGTTACTGTTATTGAAAGAAACTGCATTAAATGAATTAACCAATTTCAATATTTTTAGAGTTCAAACTTAGATTATTATTATTTTTTGTTATTATTCTTGATATAGCTAAGTTAAAACTTTAAGCGAAACGTAGCTGAGCAAGAAGCGCAACTTTTTTCAAGATAGAAACAAAAAGATAGCACAAAATAAATAAAGGGATGAACAATCTGCTTTTTTTTATCGAAAAAAATGGTTTTCGCCTCCCAGCCAGAAATATTATATATAGTGTGAAGTATTATGTATAATATTCATTCGCTTTATACATTTATTGCATAAAAACAAGGAATATTATATATAATACTTTACTTTATATATGAACTGAAAAATATGGCTGATGTCTTATAAAAAACATGTTTTTTTTTAACTTAGATCTGAAGATTCTTGTTAAATTAAATTTTTTCTATAATTTGTGCTGTTAAAAATGAAACCGTCGCGAACTTACTGTTAACTAGTTTGTACACTTACAGGCACATGTAACTAAAACTTTCAACGAACTGTGTAATTGTTGGAAGTCATTTGTGAAGATCCACAACAAACTGAAGCTCTTGTCAAAAATAGTTGTATGCACAAGAAAGCTCGCGCATATCTGCCAGTTTTTTATATGAAAGGAAAAATCGCGCAGTCTGGACTTAAAATGTCACACGACCTTTACATTTGTATTTTACTGCATTTAATGGAAACCAATAAATATGTATTTGTGTAAATGGAAAATAGGAAAAGAGTACAATTTTGTAATCTTCATGCCCATAAAATAAAGCCAGACTCCAGAAGAACTTTGTGAACCTGTTTTTCTCATTTTTTTTACTTCGAAAATACTCTTTGTTAGACCCTGAAATTTTTTTAAAAGGTACCTTTCTCATGCAGGAATTGTAGCTATGTAAAGCATATTTTTGTTTCAGTTTTAAACGATATGCGTTAATTAAAATTATGAGTCTGATTAGGTATTGTACTGGACTATGTCAACATTTTTAGAGAGCATTATTCAGTCTTCGTGAAATTAAAAAAATATATAAGAACGAAAAATAAAGAAGAGATTTCGTTTGATTTATCTAGTGTGACAGTTTATACATTTTAAATTGATTTATTAATATAATAATTGCGTTTTATATTTTATACATGCCAATTATTCTCATAAGTTGCAGACGCTACATAATGATAATTTACAATCACTGTGTGATAATATCTTAATAATTTTTACTTGCTTGATTGAAAAGAATGAAAGGGAAAATTGAAAATTGTTCAAACTTCAGACGAATTTGGTAATATTTAATGATAATAATTATTATTTTGTATCTAAAGTGTAATTCACTAATTTTGAAACATCGTAGTTCACGACGAAATTCGTGAAACTTTATGAACGTGGTAGATAAGAGAGCAAGATCAGACAATGTATCAGTATTATAAGTAAATAGTTTATTGTCAGAAAAAAAACATAAAATTCGTGATTATCATATTGTCTCATTTAATAATATGAGTTAAGAATGTGGCTAATTTTACGTTTATTTTCGACACTCAAGACGTTTTATTGAATATCGTTATTATTTGTTGACGTTATTTTTTATTAATTGATGTTTAACCATAGGATTAAGATGAATTCACAAATGAGTAATAATTTTTTGTGAAAATTGTCGGGATATGGCAATGGATTAATGATGATTCTTAGCTTTGTGTTAGTTGTTTGTTTATACAGGAGCTAATCGAAATCATAAATCCAAAGTGGTGTCCCATATGGAATTTGTCTATTTATAGGGAAAGTGAGAAAACGCTTGTAAGACGAAATGAATACAAAGAAAAAATGTGTTATTCGAATGAAATGAGGTTATAATGTTTAAAAGAAGTGCCATTTTTAAGAAATGAGTATGTTAACTTCGACGCCCAACGCAAATTTAGTTTAATGAAATCTGTTTAACCATTAGGATTCAAGTGCTGTGTTAAAAGTGCAATTTTACGTCGTATGTTTATTTATGTTATAATTTTTTTAACTTTATCGTCAGTATTTTGTACATTGTTTCTTTTAATTGTACATAATTATTTCTGTACGTACTAGGCCAATTTGTGTTTTAGTTTCCATTTGACCTGTGAATGGGAATAATTGAATAAAAAAAATTTATTTGGTTGACAATGAAATTTTCCTGTGCACAAAAAATAAACGTTGTCGAATCATTAAAAAGAATTATTTGCTCTTAATCCTTTAGGAGATCTTTTCCGGTTGTACGATTCTCGGTTATTAATTTTCTCCATACCTAGTGTTCTTTCTCTGAAAATTTAATTATCTTTATTGTCAATCTTATTTTTTACCATTAAAAAATAAACTGCGCGTTATATAAAAAAGTAATTAAAAAAAAAAGTTCAGTTCTTTTTTTGGACAAACAAATTTTGTTTTGGATTTTTTGGTGGCCTGAATCTATCCAAAAAATTAAGTTTTTCATTTTTAATGTTATTTATTACGATTAAAAAAAACTAAGCATCTCCTGCAAAAGTCATTGATAAAAAAATTTTTAGCTCTCTTTGACTGAACAACTTCTGCTAAGTCACTTTTTTCTGGCTTTAGTCGTTTTTCCAAAAATTTAATTGTTTTTATTTTTAACTTTATTTTTCACGATTAAATTAAAAAATACGCATTTGATCAAAAAGTGATCAATAAAACATTTGTTTATCTATATCAGTATAATAGTGAAGAAAACTTACACGTGGCTATTAAAATAATTTATTGGAAAACTTCAAATATAATTATCGCTACAATTTAGGAAAACATCATTAACTGAAAAGTATAGTGAGTGGTGATATGCAAAAGAGCAGTATTTGTTTACGTCGTTCTTCGGAATTATCTAATCTCGAGGAAAAAGGTTTGTATTTCGAGAAACGCCTCAACTACATTTATTATAGGTTGCCAAATCCGAAATTATTATTAAAAGTCTATATTTTTATAATTAATAATTGTATTAAAATACCGAAGTTATATTGTTTTAAAATGTTGTTGGTAAAAAATAATTTTTTGAAATATTTTCAGTTGCTTAAAGTAGAATCAATAACATAGTTAGAAATTTTCTAAAGAAATTAATAAACTAGTATTAATGACCAATAACGGAGTTCCACCTGATGTAATTACCTCTTGTAACAGAATAATGACCATTTACTGGGACGTGGCACGATCCTACAAGAAAGGGTGGCCGAGTCGTGCCCGAGATTAGGCGGAACCCCCCGAGGGGTCCCGATGTCACGCACGATCGCATCTTCCATCGTCAGACTGTGTTAACTGGCGCTCGTGATAGCCAGAGTGGAAAACAGTGTTTGTCAACCAAGTGTCAGGATCTAACTCTCTCTCTCTCTCGTCGCCGTGCTTCCCGGCTTATTCGGCGCCATGCCGACTCGTCTAAGGTCTACGTACCACACCACGGGTATCGGGTCTCTCTTTTCTGTAAGTAGCAAGAAATGTCGTATTGTTTTTATCACAATCTCTTGTTTTATTGTATCTCCACGCAATTATCGGTTTTTCATGTCTCACTATCCCTCCTTGTTATTACATGCGTAATGCTCTGATAAGATCTTATAATTTATCAGAACTTAAACATTGTTTTAATTTAGTATTTGATATTTAGAGTTATGTAGAACATTGTAATTTGGGGCAGACTTAGCATTTAAAAAATGTATTTTGTTAAAAATGTTTTTATTCTAAGTCAATAGGTTTCGAGTTTTACTGATATTTAATAAATTCAAAATTCACTTACATTTTATAAATAAACATGAATTAATTCCGTTGGAAATGTAGAAGTTCGTATTATTTGTTATTCATCAAATATAATACCAGTCATAACATGCTTATCCATGTTTTCTGTGAAAAAAGTTCGATTTGCTTTAAAGGTGCTTTAAAAATTGGATTGAAAAAAATTAATAATAATAATAATAATCTTGTCTATATCTTGCCTATCTTTTCTATGCATTGGCTATTTAGTAATAATATAATGAAGTAATTTGCAATTCTATAACTTGAAAATTAAAGAATTTGTAATCGTAACTGCGAAATTGTAAAACTGTAATTGTTACTTCTTAAAATTCAAGATTTCTCATTTAAAACATTAACTATAAACAATTCTAAAATTATTATGCCTTTCAATTAAAATTCTGCATTTTTAATGATGTATATTCAAAATTTCATCAGTTTGAAAGATCTAAACTTCAAAAATCCCAAGTTTTTACCTTAAAAATCATCAAGATTTAATAATTGTTATTTATAGATCTTGCAACATTGTAGACTTTTTAATTCTAAATATTAAAAATTGAAGAGTTTTAAAGCACATATCTTTGAAATTAAAGATTTTTTCATTGTAAATCCTTAAAATTGAACTACATATTGAAAAACATATTCAAAATTACATACCCTTAAAATATAAATCTTTAATATTAAACAAACTTTAATTTTGACAATTCAAAAATGAACTATTTCAAAAAATTTCGAAATACACTTTAAATGTTAAAAAGTCTTCAATTGAAAAAACTTAAACATTGAAGAATTTTTCATTGTAAATATTGAAAACTAAATGACATGTTAAGAAAAAAGGTTCAAAATTATAAACCTTTAAAATATAAATCCCAAAAATTAAATAAATTTCCAATTTAATTTTTCAAAAGTGCAGAAATTTCAACTGCAAATCTTTAAAAAATGAAAAACATTCAAAGTAAGCATCTTTAAACTAGAAGATTTTGCTTGGTAAATCTTCAAAATTGTAGATCTTGGATTTGCTAACCTTTAAAATTAAAGAATTTTTTATTTATTTATTCAAGAATTTTAGAAAAAATATTCAAATATTTTTTTGCGCATTCTTTTTTATCACGTGTACGTTTTTCAGAAGTTAACAGTTTTATTGTTAATCAAAATTGTTCGAAGGCGTAACCGTTCTAAATTAAAAACTTATAAACTGTATATAATTTTGTTTATTTAATAAGAAAAAATGTAACACTACAG
>NC_046664.1:29762851-29786306 GCF_010883055.1 Belonocnema kinseyi
TTTTTCCTTTTTTTTATTTGCTTTTAATCCTTTTGGAGATCTTTTTTGGTTGAAAAATTCTCGTTTATTAATTTTCTCCATACCTAGTTTTCTTTCTCTGAAAATTTAATTCTTTTTATTGTCAATATTACAAGGTTCGGTTTTGAATCCTCTAGAAACAAACCGAAGTGCCTATGACAAAGCCACCGAACGCGTCCTCGAATTGCGGATAGAGGGTCCCAGTACCAAGGGTTTCTGCTGAATATGGTTACAAAAATAAATAGGCAGTCGCGGACAATATTGTCCAGCGGTGGTCCCGAAGGAATCAACCTTCAAGCGGAGATGTGAAAACCGTGCCGAAAGCTGAATGGCACCTGGGTGAGGTGTCTAGCAGAGCTGCCAGATCGTGGATGAAATTTACCCCCACCATACCTAATGTTTGGGAGCCGCAAAACAGAAGGTGCATGATTACCACTGTGAGTTCGTATGCAAGCCGAAAATGCACGATTCGACTTCGGTGTTCTGCTGTACGATGATTGCCGATCTGAAGGCTTCGGAAGCCTTCGGTGGTCTTCTATATATATCTCGCTCCCCATTTGAAAGAAATTGAAGAAATTGGCGATTTGGATGTTTTGCGTGCTTCTTAATTTCATGCATGCGTCGATTTTCAGGTTATGTTTTCCAGTTGTACATAATATTTATATTATTGCTATTACATACCCGCGTGAAAAAAGTTTACATGGCTCAAGCTTGGCAAGACACTTGGAAATATCTGGCTGAAGCATGGTTGACGGCTGAATGACAGCATGGCGCAAGCCTCGCTCCTGTCTGTTTCCCATGCTTAGGACACGTTAAACACACATGAATATTCTTAAGAACATGTAAGTGTCAGAGAAAATTAGCCTGAGTTAAAAATAAAAATATTAGGTTTGCCAATAGCCGACACGTCTCTGAATGTTACGAGATTTTTTTAAGAATTTAAATTGTGCCAAATGCCAAAATAACTACCATTAGTAAGTCGACGATCCGTGTGAATCTAGTCGCGCACTAGGTAGCTTAGCACGTACTCTACGAGAATTTTTTCAAAATTAAGATTGTTTAAACAGCCAAAATTACTAAAAATTGTGAGCCAACGATCCAGGTGCACCAGATCGACCACCAGGTAGTATAATACGTATTCTACGAGACCTTTTAAAAAATTAAAATTTTGTGAATAATGAAAGCAATTCCAAATGGTCAGACGACGAGTCGGATGCACCAGGTCGCGCCCCAGGTATCTTATCACGTATTCTACGACAACTTTTTCAAAATTGATATTGTTTCAACAGCGAAAATTACTAAAAATTGTGTGTCGACGACCCGGGTGCACCGGATCGAGCACCAGGTAGTATAATACGTATTCTGTGAGAACTTTTTAAAAATTTGAATTTTGTGAATAATGAAAAGAATTCCAAATGGTGAGTCGGCGACCTGGGTGAACCAGGTCGCACCTCAGGTAGTTTAGCACGTATTCTACGAGACATTTTTCAAAAGTTAGATTATTCCAACAGCCAAAATAACTGAAAATTAAAGTCGACCTGGGGCGCGACCTGGTGCACCCGGGTCGTCGACTAACCATTTTCATTTTTTTCATTATTCACAAAATTTAAATTTGTAAAATGTTTTCGTAGAATAGTATTAAACTACCGTGTGCTCTACGTGGTATAACCGGATCATTGACTCACAATTTTTAGTGATTTTGGCTGTTAAAACAATCTAAATTTAGAAAAAGTTTTTGTAGAATACGTTCTAAGATACTGGGGCACGACCTGGTGCACCCAGGTCTTCGACTCACCATTTAGAACTGTTTTTATTATTCAAAAAGTATAAATTTTGAAAATGTTCTCGTCGAATACATATTAAACTACATTGTGCTCGAACTAGTGCACCCGGTTCGTCGACTCGCCATTTGGAACTGTTTTAATCATTCACAAAATTTAAATTTGTAAAAAGTTCTCGTAGAATACTATTAAACTACCTTGTGCTCAATCTGGTGCATCCGGATCGTCGACTCACTAATGGTAGTTATTTTGGCAATTGGCACAATTAAAATTGTTTTAAGTTCTCGTAGAATACGTGCTAAACTACCTGATGTGCGACCCAGTGCACCCGGATAATAAACTTACCATTTAGAGACGTGTTGGCTTTTGGCAAACCTAAGATTTTCATTTTTAATGCAAGCTCATTTATCTGACACTTACACGTTCTTAAGAATATTAATTTGTGGTTAGCGTGTCCTAAGCATGGGAAGCGGACAGGATCAAGGCATGCGCCATGCTGCCATTCAGCCGTGACCCATGCTTTAGCCAAATATTTCCAAGTATCTTGCCATGCTTGAGCCATGCAAACTTTTTTCACGCGGGTATATATATATATATATATATATATATATGTATGTATATGTATGTATGTATAATTAATGTTAATATTGTACTTATAAAATATTATATTAATATTAATGAATAGTTGACTAACTTTTAATAGAAATAGTTAAAGTTTCAACTAAAATAATTAGTTTTCTGCAACGAAAAAATTTTGAATGAAATACATAACTGAACAAAAAACATTTTTTTAATTGTTTTCAACATAATTCTAAAATTTTAAATCCAAAAATTATATTTTCATCCAAAAAGTTAAATTGTATACTAAAAAAAGTCATTTCTAATAAAATAAATGAACTTTGCACAAAAGAAATTTATTTTCCATGAAGACTAATTTTCAGAACAAAAAATTAATGTTTAATCATAGTTAAATTTTCGACAACAAAGATTAATTTTCTACCAAGAATGAAGAGTATTCAATAAAATACAAAAAATTTTAACTAAAAAACATCACTTTTCATTTAAATATAGAATAGTTAAATTTGTGGTTAAAAAAAAATTAATTTTTAACCAAAAAGAAAATAAATTTTCTACAAAATAGTTACATTTTCAGAAAACAAATTTATCCAACTAATTGATGAATCATCAACCAAAAAAAATATGAGAAAAAAAACGTTAAAATTCTTTGAAATCGCTCGAAATTATTGAAATTAATTGAAAATTCGTTGGAATGTTTTGAAATATCCTGAAAATTTTTGAATCCTTTAAAACGGCTTAAAATTTTTGAAAGCTCTTGAAATTTCTTACAAATTTAAAAATACTTTAAAAGCTTTCAAATCCTTTAAAATCTCATACTGAATTATTGAAATCAATTGAAAATGCCTTGGAATCTATTAAAATATCCTAATATAAATCAAATCTTTTAAAATCTCATATTAAATTACTGTAAAAAATTGAAAATTCCTTGGAACGTTTTAAAATACTCTCAAATATTTCGAAACCTTCAAAATATTTTGAAAGACCTTGGCATCTTTTAAAGATTTCTAAAGTACTTTGGAATTTTTTTAAATAACCCTGCTAAAGTTGTTAAAATTCTTTGAAATTCTTTTGAATTATAAAAATAAGTTGAAAATTCCTTAAGATCTCTCAAAACATCCTCAAATATTCAAAATCCTTAAAAACCTTTTAAAACCTTGAAAATTTTTTAAAGCTCTTGAAAATATCTTAAAATTCAATAAATACCCTGAAATATTTCAAATCCTTTAAAATCTCACACTAAATTAATAAAATCATTTGAAAATTACTTGAAATCTATTACAATATCCTAAAATGTACATCTAATCCTGTAAAATATCATTCTAAATTACTGTAATCAATTGAAAATTCCTTGGAACCTTTTAAAATTCTCTCAAATTTTTCAAATCCTTTAAAATCTTTTCAAATACCTAGAACTTTTTATAAAGATTTCTAAAGTATTTAAAATTTTTTAAATAACCCTTTTAAAATTGGTTTTATTCTTTGAAATTCCCTTAAATTATGAAAATCAATTGAAAATTCCTTGACATTTTTAAAAATATTCTTAAATATTTAAAATCCTTAAAAATCTTTTGAAATCTTTTAAGTTTGTCAAAGCTCTTGAAAATATCTTAAAATTTAAAACATACACCGAAATATTTCAAATCCTTAAAAAGATCACACTAAATTATTAAAATAATTTGAAAAATACTTGAAATCTATTAAAATATCCTAAAATATACATCAAATCCTTAAAATATCAGTCTGAATTACTGTAATCAATTTAAAATTCTTTAGAATGTTTCAAAATTCTCTGAAAATTTTAAAATCTTTTAAAATCTTTTCAGATAACTAGAACTTTTTAAAAAGATTTCTAAAGTATTTAAAATTTTTTTAAATAACCTATCTAAAATTTGTTTAAATATTTGAAATTCTCTTAAGTTATGAAAATCAGTTGAAAATTCCTTGACATTTTTAAAAATATGCTCAAATATTTAAAATCCTTTAAAATCTTTGCAAATCTTTTAAATTTTGCAAAGCTCCTGAAAATTCCTTCTAAATTACTGTAATCAATTAAAAATTCCTTGGAATATTTTAAAATTCTCTAAAATTTTTCAAATCCTTTAAAATCTTTTGAAACACCTACAACTCATTTTTTTAAAGATTTCTAAAGTATTTCAATTTTTTTTTAAATAATCCTTTTAAAATTGGGTTCATTCTTTGAAGTTCCCTTAAATTATGAAAATCAGTTGAAAAATCCTTGCCATTTTTAAAAATATCCTGAAATATTTTAAATCCTTAAAAATCTTTTAAAATCTTTTAAATTTGTTAAAGCTCTTGAAAATATCTTGAGATTTAAAACATACCCTGAAATATTTCAAATCCTAAAAAATCTCATATTAAATTACTGCCAAAAATTGGAAATTCCTTGGAACCTTTTAAAATACTCTCAAATATTTCGAAACCTTCAAAATATTTGGCAACTTTTGCCAAACTTTTAAAGATTTCTAAATACTTTGGAATTTTTTTAAATAACCTTTCCGAAATTTGTTTAATTCTTTGGAATTTCTGTAAATTATAAAAATAAATTGAAAGTGCCTGGACATCTTTTAAAATATGCTTAAATATTTAAAATCCTTAAAAATCTTTTGACATTTCTTGAAATTTTTAAAAGCTCTTGAAAATATCTTGAAAGTTTAAAAATACCCTAAGTGTTAGGAGAAACTTTATAATGAGTTTCAGGACTAAAATGCTAATTAAAACATAGTATTTAAAAAGATTTTAAAGGATTTGATAAACTTGAGAGAATTTGAAAAGATCCCAACGAATTTTCAATTGATTACAGTAATTTAATATGACATTTAAAGTGATTTGATATATTTTAAGATATTTTCATAGATTTCAAGTAATTTTCAAATTATTTTAATAATTTAGTGTGAGCTTTTTAAGGATTTGAAATATTCCAGGGTATGTTTCAATTTTCAAGATATTTTTAAGAGCTTTAACAAACTTAAAAGATTTCAAAAGATTTTTAAGGATTTTAAAGATTTGAGAAAATTTTCAAAAATGTCAAGGAATTTTCAACTGATTATCATAATTTAAGGGAATTTTAAAGAATTAAACCAATTTTAAAAGAGTTATTTAAAAAAAAATTTAAATACTTTAGAAATCTTTATAAAAAGTTCTAGGTATTTGAAAATATTTTAAAGGATTTGAAAAATTTGAGAGTATTTTAAGAGATTCCAAGGAATTTTCAATTGATTACAGTAATTTAGAATGATATTTTAAAGGATCAGATGTATATTTCAGGATATTTTAATAGATTTCAAGTAATTTTCAAATTATTTTGATAATTTACTGTGAGATTTTAAAGGATTTGTAATATTTCAGGGTATTTATTGAATTTTAAGATATTTTCAAGAGCTTTAAGAAATTTTACAGATTTTAAAAGGTTTTTAAGGATTTTAAATATTTGAGGATGTTTTGAAAGATCTCAAGGAATTTTTAACTTATTTTTATAATTTAAAGGAATTTCAAAGAATTTTAACAACTTTGTATGAGATTTTAAAGGTTTTGAAAGCTTTTGAAGTATTTTTAAACTTGTAAGGAATTTTCAAGAGTTTTCAAAAATTTTAAGCGGTTTAAAGGATTCAAAAATTTTCAGGATATTTCAAAACATTCCAACGACTTTTCAATTAATTTCAATAATTTCGAGCGATTTCAAAGAATTTTAACGTTTTCTTTCTCATATTTTTTTTAGTTGATGATTCATCAATTAGTTGGATAAATTTGTTTTCTGAAAATGCAACTATTTTGTAGAAAATTTATTTTCTTTTTGGTTAAAAATTAATTTTTTTCAACCACAAATTTAACTATTCTATATTTAAATGAAAAGTGATCTCTTTTAGTCAAAATTTTTTGTATTTTATTGAATACTCTTCTGCCTTGGTAGAAAATTAATCTTTCTTGTTGAAAATTTAACTATGATTAAACATTAATTTTTTGTTCAGAAAATTAGTCTTCATGGAAAATAAATTTCTTTTGTGCAAAGTTCATGTATTTTATTAGAAATGCCTTTTTTAGTATACAATTTAGCTTTTTGGATGAAAATATAATTTTTGGATTTAAAATTTTAGAATTATGTTGAAAACAATTTAACAAATGTTTTTTGTTCAGTCATGCATTTCATTCAAAATTTTTTTGTTGCAGAAAACTAATTGTTTTAGTTGAAAGTTTAACTATTTCTATTAAAAGTTAGTCAACTATTTATTAATATTAATATAATATTTTATAATTACAGTACATCTGGAAAACATAACCTGAAAATCGACGCATGCATGAAATTAAGAATCACGCAAAACATCCAAATCGCCAATTTCTTCAATTTCTTTCAGATGGGGAGCGAGATATAAATAGAAGACAACCGAAGGCTTCCGAAGCCTTCAGATCGGAAATCATCGTACAGCAGAACACCGAAGTCGAATCGTGCATTTTCGGCTTGCATATGAACTCACAGTGGTAATCATGCACCTTCTGTTCTGCGGCTCCCAAACGGTAGGTATGGTGGGGGTAAATTTCATCCACGATCTGGCAGCTCTGGTGTCTAGAACGGTGACTCTCGGATACCGGGCGACCTCTTAGAGTACGCAGCCTTATCCTTGCATGCGGAGCTCTACAAGGATGGATGAACCCCTTTCCCTAGCTTCTAGTGGGAACAACAATGACAACACCAAACATAGTTGTAGTAAGTGCGCTTCAAAACAACAGAACGCGCAGTGCTCCTGAAAATGGGTCGGCCAATAATGCCGACCTCTCTAGAGTTGGGGGAGCCAATCAAAATGGATTCAATGCGATGAATCGGTGGATTCTCGGGACCTTTAGGTGGACGGAGCGACTAAATCACGACTTGATAGAGTGCTACGATGCGAATGTGGCCCCAAAACGGGGTTGCATGGCACGGCTGCATGCTGTATGGTGCGAGAAACACCTGAAGCTATTGCACTTTTCGCAGCAACGTCTGCGGAATCATGCCGAACTACTTTGAAAAAGGGGCTATGTAAGCGGAACGCCTACTCTGCCACAGCTAGAAGAAGCCGGTCGCAGAGAACGAGAGGCGACACTAAGACCTTCTGCGGGCAGGCATCCAATAGAGGAAGAGCAATGCTTTATGACCGGGAGAAACATGAACACTAAGGTTTTTCTCAAGCCTAAAGATCTGGCTGAAATAGATGACGAGCTTCGTGGACATTTTTCCGAAGAATCCGACCTTAAGGTTATCAATTATTGTGTGTATAATGCAGTGAGAGCTTTGGCCGATGCGAACCGTAAAACAAAATCAACGGCTGATCATAAGACCAAAAGGTGAATGCATCAACTTGCCATAAAGACAGGCTGTGTAAGACCGTACGTGTCCCGCATTCAGTGTGTGATTGACTACATCACATCTGGTAGGAATTTGATCGCCAAGGTTCGAAAGTTTACGCGCGAACTCCGGACCCGTTATCACACACTTAACAAGTCAAAGCTGCTGACCATCAGACAGCATATTGTTGAGAGAATACGGATACTATCTGACGCTAAGAGACGTCTAGAGCGGAGGTGGGTCAGAGAAAATCAACAGTTTCTCTCTGACTCATCTCGACTCTTCCAAGACCCTCCAGTTACTATCGACCATCCGCCCAAACCAGAGTAGGTGGAAGTATTTTGGAGAAAAGTCTGCGGAGTGCAGCATAGACTGGACGAAGACGCAGAAAATATGAATAGCTTCAAGGAGCTATCTGATGCCCTCATAACAACTGATAAAGAATGCCCACCCATCACTACCGAGAAGGTGAGAAAAGTATTAAAAGGGATGAAGAATTATTCCGCACCGGGACCAGATTGTATCAAAACCTTCTGGCGGAAGAAGTTTCCTTCAACCCATCAGCATTTGGCCCGTATTTTCACCTCATATATAAAGTCGGAAGAGCCGATTCCGGAGTGGTTGGTGGAAGGGCGCACAATAATCCTGCCTTAAATAAGCAACTTAGTTTACCCGAAGAATTACAGGCCAATCACTTGTCTGAACACACTGTATAAAATATTCACAGCTATCCTAAATGATAGGATTGTACGGGCAATTGAATCTGTGTGGCAAGAAATTTATGAACAACGAGGCTCAAAGAAAGTCGTAGCGGGATGTCGGGAGAACCTGCTCATCGATAGATGTGTCTGCAAAGATGCAGCATTCTACAAGCGTGACCTATCGATGGCCTGGACTGATTATCTGAAAGCTTTCGATTCGACCTCTTATAGACTTATCATCCGTCTTTTAGAAAGCTTAAAGGTTCATCCGCACATCGTTAGGTGCATAGAGAGATTGATGCCGCTTTGAAAAATCAGATTTGCTATCTTATCTGGAAAAAATCGTGTAACAACTAACAAGGTCACCTTTCAGAGAGGTGCCTTTCAGGGCGACACCATGATCCCACTCCTCTTTTGCCTTACATTATTGCAACTATCTCTAGCACTGCGCCATTCCGACGGGTACTTGTGCGGCAAACCTGCAGATCGAAAGTACAAGGTCATTCATGTATTTTACATGGACGATCTTAAGATCTATGCTAAAAACAAAGAGCAACAACATCTAGCTCTAGGGATTGTCGAACGATATACTAAGGAAGTTAGAATGGAATTTGGGTTAGACAAATGCGCCAAGGTTTATTTGAAGCGAGGAAAACTTAATGGCATCCCTGAAGATCTTGAGCTCATTGATAGAGGCGCTATACGACACCTTCACGCTGTAGAGACTTATACGTACCTGGGCGTGCCACAGAGCCGCATTCTGGATGTTACATCTATAAAGGATACTCTCCGAAGCAGATACGAACATGCTTGCTGTCCCAGTAGTACTTTATTTATTTGCAGCAGTCCTATGGTCGTGGAACGAGCTCAGATCCCTTGATATCGGGACAAGAAAGGTTATGCACATGAACAAGAGCATGCATCTTAAGTCTTCTGTTCTGTGACTGTACATCGCACGCCGTCAAGGTGGTCGCGGGATATTGAGTCTTGAATTTCTTCACAACAGGATTATTCTGGGTACAGCACATAGAGTCGCAAATGGAAGAGACCCTCTTCTTAAAATGGTCAGAAATCACAAAGAAGTGGGTAAAGGAACGTTTCTGTACAAAGCAGCGGAGGAGGCATCTGAAACACTTGAACTTAACTTTAATATTAGGGGTGAGCAAAATGCATCGAATCTTATCTATCTTGAGTACTCACTCCTGAATACCCGGATTAAGAAAGCACAAGGGAAAAACTTTCATGAACAGCTCCTCGATAAGAGGATGCACGGTATCTTCCTCAGAAATGTGGAGTATCAGTCAATGTCGTGTGAGCTAACGTTAGTTTTCCTTAAATCGTCTGGATTGATGTCTGGTACGGAGGGTTTCATTTTTGCATGCCAAAACGGTGTCATTTCTACCTTAACATACCGTCGCCAAATTTTGAGCTAAGACATTCCCGATGATAGCTGCAGGGCGTGAAATGCACACCCCGAGCATTTAGCTCATATACTATCTAGTTGTCCAACTCACGCGGAAACGACCTACATTCAAAGGCACAATGCGGCACTAAGAGTGCTTTATGACCATCTCTGTCACTCCTACGGCATTAACCTTAATATCGCTCCGCTAAATGCTCCTAGGGAAATTGAGTCAATTGTCGAGAATGGGAAGTGCCGCATATACTGGAACTTTATATTCTCGACAATTGTTTCTGTTGCTCACTCGAGGCCTGACATGGTTTTTGTTGACTTCGAGAAGCGAACCATGTTTGTTATCGAATTTTCGGCACCAGCTGACAAAAACATCATAGCCAAGGAGAATGAGAAGAAAGAGATGCATTAAGACCTTATAAGGGAGTTGCAATGATTTTACCCGTAATATTTAGTTAAACTAATCGTCCTTATCATCGGCGCTCTTAAAGGTGCCAAGCTTTCACTCGTTAATAGCCTGAAAAGCATCCCTGCGTGTCAACAATATGCTAAAACATTTGCGGGAAAAATGCAGAAGGCGGTAGTTCTTGGATCGCTCCGTGTTCTCAGGGTGCACAAACTTTTGCCGGATCGTCGTATTGATTCCGTTACAGACTGTCACCACCTATCTCACGGTCGTGAGACGTTGTTGTGGCTGAGATTTCACCGCGATTTCGCTGGGAGCGGGCGCAATTTTCCAGATTAGCACCCGCTCCCGGTGAAATCCTGCGGTTGTCCTTATGACAAATTTTTAAATATATATATATATATATACATATACATATACATATATAGATTTCAAAGAAGATTGATCATTTTTAGATAATATAAGGTTGTTTTTGCGATTTTCACCGGAAGTGATTTATTTCAAACATAACTAATTTCACTGCAAGACTCACAATTCAGAAAAACTGTTTGTTCTGTTATTTTAATGTTTTTCGTCAAAAATTGTTATTTATAATTTAAAAAATCATAAAATTTTTCAATTATCAGTATTTTTCAGTCTCTCCTTTAAAAGCAGTATTTGAAAAGGCTCGCTTTTTTTAACTAAAATCAATATAGATTAAAAAAATTTACCATTTTTGAACATAAAATATTTGAATTTGAATATAGGGTTTCTTTTCAGTTAATAAATACATTATTGTGCAGAATTCCTGAAAATAAAACCCAGAATCTAACGATCACATTTGGAAAACCACCATGAAATTTCGCTATAGCATTTGGAAAATGATAACAATTTTCCTAAAAAAGAAAAGAAAAAAATTCATTTTTTTGGACGAAAATATAAAAGAGCACATAAAAATGAGCAGGCATACGACCAAATCCCCTTTTTCTCTTTTACATTTCTTTCGTCATTTTTATTATAATCATATCACAATAAAAAACACTTGTAAAAAAATTATCATCAACTTTTCAGCACTCATTCAACACACTTATCAAGGCAATAAACAATAAACAAACCAAACAAAAAAAAACAGAAAATTGTTAATTTATTTTTTCAAATTTCAATACAAACATTTTATTGCTTCTGCCTAAATTTTGTCGGTAGATTTTGTATTTTACTTTCCGGAATTCTGTGCATTAACTTGGTTATTTGACGTTATATAGGATTTTAAATTTGATTTTAATTTGATTTGAATTTCTTAAATTTTTAACAAATTATGTTATAATATTATTATTTATTATGATTACATAAAAATTCTTACCTGTGAGCCATTTACCACAAGGATGGACGGTATTTGTCCGGCATCTGCACGTAAACTGTGCCAAATTTCTTTTTGCAAAACATTCATGATCACCAACAACGTTCCCGTAAAGAAAAAAACGCATAGAAAACATAGTTTTAGGGATAACCTGGAAAATCTGCTATAGTCCAGTGTGTCAGTCATCGTTGCCGAAATTCGACTAATCTGAAAAGAAAACCACAAATTTCTTGAAAAAATGATAAATAAATAATAAATAATGTTTAAAATGTCCTGGAATTAACTTGAATTAGAAACTGCTATATAAATAAAAATGTACTTTGGTAAAAACACTTGACAAAGATATACTCTTTATTCCGACTTTTCTTGCAAAGACATTTTTTCTTTAATAAATAAAAAAGAGGTATTTGTGACAAATAATAGAAAACATTTTCGTGATAAAGGTACATTAAGGAGGTCTAAAAAAACTATTTCTTTTCTCTTAAATGGAGTCAATAAAAAATGTTCCTTTTTTAATCAAAACGAAGCCTGTTCTCTAAATATAAATTAGTGAAAAATTACCTGATTGAAATAGTAGTTAGACTTTTCACTGATTGATCAGTGATTTCGGACTTATTTACTAATCAGTGCAGTAACTAAACGGGTTTGTACATGATAGTCCAATCTTGATAATAATGTAATATGAGAGGTTGCTTGTCATTTAAAAGCATCGGAACTTTTCACCTGTTTTATTTTTGATCATATTTATGACTTTTAAGTTTTTAATATGATTCTTTAATTGAACGTACTAAAATATGATTTTATTATGATTGCTAAATTGACATGGTGCAATGCTCCCAATCCTTAAAAGTGATTGTTTCACTGAATCAATAAGTAACCTTTCACTGATTTTCAGTGACCCATTTCTAGCTATTTGAATCAGTGAAATTTCACAGTCATTTTAAGAGAAGAATGTTTGACCTTTTAATTTTTTAAGTTAACAAATGGAAATATCCAGTCAGAATTATTTAAACAAAAACATGAACAATCAGGTTGTTACTTTTTCCCCTTTTTCACCCATTTCATCGGTTATGGAAAATTTTCACTTCTTCACCTGTTTTGAAAATTTGTCACCTATTTCACATTTTTACAATTCAAAAAAAAAAATTCTGACCAAATTATGAAAGACACGAAAACAACATTTTCATTTATACTTCCGGTCTTCGTCTCTTTGACAATAATATAAGTAGGAAAATATTTGTTAACAATCTCTTAATTCAAAAACTTAAAAATAATCAATAATTTGTGAAAATTTAACAAATTTGTGAATATTAAAGATAAAATCTTTAAGATTTTCATCATATTATTAGGGAAGCGTATTTAATAGCCTAGGGCGCGCATCTGTTGCATCTCGCCTTTTGCGCTCGATAATTGTTTACGTCGCTCTTTGCGCTTGGATATTTCTTGTTTGCATTTGGAATACTTGAATGAAACTTGATCAAAAAGATCTCTTTTAGATTGCAGTATTCTTAAGCCACTCGCGCTGCGCGCTCAATTTTCGAAAGACGTTATTTTGTAAACTGGTTTTGTTAAAACTTTTGTTTCGTAACTTTGTTCGTTTTTCCAACAATTTTTATATTTTTCATTTTTATTGTCAATGTTATTTTTCACGAATAAAACCAAAAGTACGCCTCCTATCAAGAAGTGATTCATATAAATTGTGGAGAACCGTTGAAAAAACTGTGGTGTAAATTTTCTGACAATTCTAAAACTTTTTCAATCATGAATTATGAGTACGTAAAAAAGTGTGCCAATTTTCGATTTGATCTGTTCATTTTTTCGAGAGTTGTCGTGATTACGGATGGACGGACGGATAGACAGACAGACGCTATCGCCAAACTTGATTTTCGAATTCAGATTTCAGGGTGTATTAAAACCTGAAGATCCGTTGAAAAATTGAGGTGTGAAATTTCTGTCAATTTCAATACTTTTTCAATCATAAATGATGAGAATTTAATAAAAACTACAATCCTTTCTTGAGACATTTTTATCTATCTCGCGTTGTTATGTTGAAAATAGGATTATTGTTTTGATATTATTTTTCATGGATAGAAAAAAATATCCTACAAGTCTTCTTTTAGATTTTCACGTAACTAGCTTCTTTTGACGTAATATTGGAATTTTCATTTTTTTCACACCAATTTTAATAAATTATTTAATTAAAAATGAGAAAAAAATCTTTAAAAAACTTTTCCCCATATTTTGCGTTGTATATTGGCTTAAGATTTCAATTTTCGATTTTCTGCATACTACTTTCGAGAAATATAAAGAAAATAACAAGTTCTATTAAAAAATGGTGGAGAGAATTTTTTTTGGATTCTTCAAATCTAAAATTTCTCTTTAAGCATTTTTTCGCATTTTTCGTCCTTTGGTTCGAAATCTAAATTTGGTCGTGTCAAATTTCGGGCAATTCCAATACTTTATCAATCATAAATGATGAGAATGTAAAGGCTTATAACAAATTTCCATCGCTGTTTTGGTTGAACAACTTTTGTCTATCAATTCGTTTTCCTACCTTTTGCCGCTTTCCACAAACTTTTCATTTCTATGTTTAACGTCATTTTTATTATTAAAAACAAAACCAAATTTTTTATTTTTTTAAAATCTTATTTTCCACAAATAAAACAAAAATCACGCGTCCAATCAAAAAGTGATTTCAACGAATTCGTAGATCTTTTTTGTAATTATAATTTTGATGCATTCACCTTTTTCGTATTCTGCTTAGTTTGACTATAAAATGTAATTTTTCATTTTTCATTATTCTTTGTACAATCAAAATTAGAATTTTGGATTTTCCAAGAAAATTCAAAATTTTTTTATAATTATCTTGAAGGGCTTTCAGAAAGGAATATTTTTCTTCTGTTAACTTTTTTTTCGTATCGTGCGTTGTTTAGCTAAAATACGCTCACTTTTTGAATTTTTATCAAAAATGGCTATTAAATTAACGTGTTTTCTTTTAGGGAGAGTTTGACAAGCCTACATGTGGCAAGTCTTCCCCCGTGTAGTTTTTCAAATAAATGGCCTCCCGTGGCATCACTTCCACCAAAAAAGTGGCATCCACGGGCATCACTTCCACTAAGAAAGGGGCCTGCACGTACATCGCTTCCCCCCAGTATGAGGCTAATCAGGGCATCACTTCGCCGGTCAATTAAAACGTACCTGAAACAGAGGTTCTTTTTGGCATGTCTTCCCCAGGCATCACTTCCCCCGAGAAAGTATAGCAAAAATGGGCATTTCCCCTCCGGGCATCACTTTCCCCGTGAAATATTGAAATCTAGAGACTATGGAAAAAATAGGCATATCTTCCCGGGGCATCACTTCCTCAGTGAAATTTTGAAATCTAGAGACTATGTCAAAAATGGGCATGTCTTCCCCGGGAATCACTTTTCCAGTGATGGGCGAGGTCAGTCTCCCGAGGGTTCGAAAAAACTGGAAAGGGGCGCCTTTCATGCCCCTTTTTTCAAAGTCTCTAGATTTCAATATTTTACTGGGGAAGTAATGCCCATGGAAGACCTTCCCATTTTTGCTACAGTCTCTATAGTTCTTAATTTCAGTGGGGAAGTGATGCCCGGATAAGACATGCCCATTTTTGCCATAGTCTCTATATTTCTAAATTTCACTGAGGAAGTGATGCCGATGGAAGACATGCCCATTTTTGATACAGTCTCTACATTTCTTAATTTCACTCGGGAAGTGATGCCCGCGGAAGACTTGCCCATTTCTGCTATATTCTGTATATTTATAAATTTCACTGGGTAAGTGATGCCCGGGGAAGACATGCCCATTTTTGCCACAGTCTGACGATTCTAATATCTTAATGGGGAAGCGATGCCCGGGAAAAACATGCCCATTTTTTCTTCAGTCTCTATATTTACAAATGTCATTGGCAAGTGATGCCCGGAGAAGAAATGTCCATTTTTGCCATAGTTTCTATATTTCTAAATTTCACTGCGGAAGTAATGCCCGGGGAAGACATGCCCAATTTTTCCATAGTCTCTATATTTCTAAATTTCAATGGGGAACTGATGCCCGGGGAAGACATGCCTATTTTTGCCACAGCCTCTATATTTCTAAATTTCACTGAGGAAGTGATGCCCGGGGAAGACATACCCATTTTCACCATAGTCTCTATATTTCTCAATTCCACTGGGTAAGGGATGCCCGGGGAATACATGCCCATTTTTGCCACAGTCTGACAATTTTAATATTTCACTGGAGAAGTGATGCCCGGGGAAGGCATGCCCATTTTTGCCACAGTCTGACGATTCTAATATCTTAATGGGGAAGCGATGCCCGGGAAAAACATGCCCATTTTTTCTTTAGTCTCTATATTTACAAATGTCATTGGCAAGTGATGCCCGGAGAAGAAATGTCCATTTTTTCCATAGTTTCTATATTTCTAAATTTTACTGCGGAAGTAATGCCCGGGGAAGACATGCCCAATTTTTCCATAGTCTCTATATTTCTAAATTTCAATGGGGAATTGATGCCCGGGGAAGACATGCCTATTTTTGCCACAGCCTCTATATTTCTAAATTTCACTGAGGAAGTGATGCCCGGGGAAGACATACCCATTTTCACCATAGTCTCTATATTTCTCAATTCCACTGGGTAAGGGATGCCCGGGGAATACATGCCCATTTTTGCCACAGTCTGACAATTTTAATATTTCACTGGAGAAGTGATGCCCGAGGAAGGCATGCCCATTTTTGCCTCAGTCTGACGATTTTAATATTTCAATGGGGAAGTGATGCCCGGGGAAGACATGCCCATTGTTGCCGTAATCTCTATATTTCTTAATTTCACTGAGGATTTGATGCCCGTGGAAGACATGCCTATTTTCGCTATATTCTGTATAATTATCAATTTCACTGGGCAAGTGATGCCCGGGAAAGACATGCTCATTTTTGCCATTTTCTCTATATTTCTAAATTTCACTGGGGAAGTGATGCCCGGGGAAGACATGCCCATTTATGTCATACTTTCTTAGGGGAACTTATGCCTGGGGAAGACATGCCAAAAAAACACCGCTGCTTCGAGTACGTTCTAATATACTGGGAAAGTGATGCCCTGATTAGCCTCAGAGTTGGGGGAAGTAATGTCCAAGGCAACCATGCGAGTCGGGGAAGCGATGCCCGTAGAAGCCTTTACCTTGTGGGACGTGATGACGGGGAAGGCTTGCCGTATGTAGGCTTGTCCCAACCCCCAATTGCATAACCTTAAAGTAAATAACCAAGCAAGGTGATTTATTTAAGAGCAATTAATAATGATTTCTTATGTATATTATTTTTATGAAAAATGTTAGGCATCTAATAATCATTAATTGATCCGTTTGGACCATAAAAAACAGCAATAATTGTTGTCATTGAAATATTCTATTAAATTTATATTTATATATTTATGAAAATTTTAATGATTTAAACCTTTTAAACTAATTCCAGGAAAAATTAAAAAATACGTTCACATAATTTATCTTAATTGTATTCAGAGACTGATGTTGCAACATCAAACACATTTGAAAAATGATGTGCCTGAAATGGAGCTATTTTGAATATAAATAAACTTTTATCATACAAACTATATCCCATATTTAATCTTAAACCTATAAAATAAACAATCGATTTATTTACTCAATTTAGAAAAATTGAAATTTAGTGTTTCTGTAATATAACATTGTGTTAGGAATTAATAAGTTCATAATATTTATTAATCACTTCGCAATATTATCATGAGGAAACAATGATTTTTATTGCAATATTCAAATTATCTTGTATGTTTTTGCAAATTATACTTCAATTTACTTTATTATGAGAAAAAATTGACGTATTATACATACTAATAATTCATTAGGAAATAACAACTGGTAGTGAAAGTCAAAGTAACAAGACACAAATCGAAATAATTATCGGCGATCGATAAAAATAGCAATCTAGTTTTTTAGTTCAATTAATTTTATACGTCTAAAAAAAGGGCGCCATAAACTCCACCAATAAGAAAAATTTCACCATGAGCCTTAACAAGAAGAATTGCTGTATCAAACGGATATCGACTGATGGAAGTTACGAGTTTTTATATATATAGTAGTTTCGATCCTGTAATCTCGTCTTGAGCCAAATTTCAGTCCGAGCGAAAATAAAAAGTTTCGTTAAACATTTTCATAAATTTGATTTATTCTAAAAATATCAAGAAATGTATGAATTAGTTTTTTAAAAATTACTCATCTATCTTCAAGTTGTAAATTTGATAATTTTTTAATTTGCTGCGAGATAATATCTTACAAGTTTCTAATAACAGTTAATGTACAATAAAATATTCACTACTAAAAAAGTGGCTGCATAATGAAATAGGATCTTTTTTATTTCTTTCACCAGGATAAGATTTTTAGTGCCTTTGATGATTTTAAAAATTGTTGCAAACAAATACTTTGCGTGTTTATGATAAATGTTAACATAAAATCCAACTCTACATTAAGGAAATGTATTCATTATAAGAACTTTTTTTTTATTTCATCTCGGCGTGATAAACTATTTTTAGTAAACATTTTTATATTTACAAATCATTTGAAAGGTACTGGAAAAACTTATAATTTGTTTTGCAAGAATGTCCAATCTCTTTTCCAGTCGTGAGTTTGATAATTTTTTTAATTGCTGTGGCAGAATGCTTTTTCTAAAATAAAATTTTAATACCCAATAAAACTGTTAACGTCTGAAAAACGTACGCGTGATAAAATAGACGGCACACAAATGTATAAATATTTTGTTCTAAGGTTTTTAATCTCTGTCGCAGTGAAAAGCTTGGTTATTTTTAGAACTTCAGCGACAAAATTTTTCGCGCATTTGCAATAAAATTTAATGTGCGATAAAACGGTCACTTCTAAATAATATATGAAAAAGAGCAAAAATGCTCAAATCTATTTAACGGTATTCCTTTGACGCAAACTTAATTTGTTTCCGAAAAGGTACAAGTATTTTTGACTATTCAACAATGGATCTGAATTTATGCTTTCAAACTTTTGTACGTAAGCTGTAAAAGATTTTTCGGGAAAATTACTCAAAATTTTCGGGGCGCAATAAACACTATATTTGAGTAATTTTCCAGAAATAACTTCCGAAAAATACCACGACAATACTTGCGTTGTGATCATTTTAAAAATTAAAATTGATAAGATTTTTAATGTAAGTCATTCAAATTAGAAAATTTTGTATTGTAAAACTAAATTTTGCTTCATTTTTAAACTGTAAATTATACAAAATTAAAAATTCTTTAGTTTTAAAGTTTAGCAATTCCAAGTTCTACAATTTTAAATATTTTTCAGGCAAAATTTTTCATTTCAAAGATGCTTACGTTAAATTTTTTCATTTTGAAAATATTCGCAATTCAAAGTTCTACAATTTAAACAAATTAAATTTGGAATTTATTTAATTTTTAGGATTTATATTTTAAAGGTTCATAATTTTGAAATCTTCTTTCAAAATATGTAATTCATTTTTTAATATTTACATTGAAAAATTCTTCAATTTTCAAGATTTTCAATTGAAGACTCTTCAACATTTCAAGTGTATTATCAAAGTTTTTTGAAACAGATCAGTTTTTAATCGTTAAAATTAAAATGTTTTCATTTTCAGCACTTATATCTGAAGGGGATGCTATTTTAAATATATTTTTTAATATGTAGTTTAATTTTAAAGATTTGCAATGAAAAATTATTTAATTTCAAAGCTTTGAACTTTAAAACTGCAAAAATGCAAAATTTTTTTTTTAAGGAGTTTTAAAATTATAGATTTTTAAATTATTTCATCATTAGTACTTTTATTATACAGAACTGTAATTTTTAACATATTTTTTAATAGTTTGATTTTGAAAATTTACAACTGAAAATACTTCACGCATACGAAAGGGACTTTGACGCATTTTAGAATAAGGTCATGCAACTGAGGAGTTATTTTTTCAGTTAATGGCCTTTGACGCTTTGAACGAAACATTCTATGTATAAATCAGACTTTATCGTCGATTTTCGACTCAAGAAGTACTTTTGACCCCTCGTTGGGGCGGGAAGGCACCCCTGTGACTGGTCGCATGGATAATGTTGGCCCGTAACTTTTGCCAACGTATTGTGGCGAGGTTCAAATGGATTCCTGTGATTAGTCACAAATAATGTTTTGTATATTTTATTATACATAATTCTTGTAATTTAATCGAAGAATGGATGGTTTACCTAGACTATCAGCTTTAAACATTATTTATTTTATAATAATTTTTTTTACAGTTACTGTAAGTTCTTTGTTGGTACCTATTTCTTATACATAACCTTTTTTTATGAGTTCTTTTCATATCACTTTTTGGAGAGTTTGCATTCGGTGACACCCACCTCCGTTCAAAAACTGACACCTATCCAGCAGTCCCATTCGTTTTTCATATCACTCCTAGGATATAAACAGAAACCTACCTCATTTTGAGTATCGATTATTTCGATTTTTCTTTTAACAAACACGATTTTTATCAGTTTTGACCCTGAAAATTATATTTCATGTATTTACGTAATTAATTTTTATTTAGCTCTTTGCGAAAAACTACCGGCAACTAACAATCTTGCCGGCGCCGGTAATCTAGAATTCACCTTATTATTAATAAAACTCGAAATTATTAACTTAGAATGAAAACGCTTTTAACGAAATACATTTTTTAAATGCTAAGCCTGCCACAAATTACAATGCTTTACATCAATTTAAATATCAACTAATAAATTATTTTATTTGTAAAGTCGGTAAAGTCGAGGAGGGATAGTGAGAGAGGAAAAGCGAAGAATTGAGTGGATAAACATAAAACAAGGGATTGTGATAAAAACAATACGACATTTATTGCTACTTACAGAAAGGTGAGACCCGATACCCGTGGTGTGGTAGGTAGACCTTAGACGAGTCGCCATGGCGGCGAATGAGCCGGGAAGCACGGCAACGAGAGAAAGAGCGAGATCCTGAAACTTGGTTGACAAACACTAGTTTCCACTCTGGCTATTCACAAGCGCAAGTTAGCACAGTCTGACGATGGTAGATGCGATCGTGTGGGACATCGAGACCCCTCGGGAGGTTCCGCCTAATTTCGGGCATCACTTGACCATCTATTTTTGCAGGATCGTGCCGCGTCCCAGTAAATGGTAATGATTCTGTTACAAGAGGTAATTAGATCAGAAGGAACACCGTTGTTGGCCATTGATACAATTTTATTAATTTCTTTAAAAAATTTCAAACTTTGTTATTATTTCTACTTTAAACAACTGAAAATATTTTTAAACATTTTTTGTTACTAACATATTTTATAACAATATAACTTCTGTATTTTAATAAATAATTTATTTTGTATTTTAATAATCATAAAAATATAGACTTAAGATAATAATTTTACATTTTACAGCGTATAGAAAATGCAGTTTTGGCATTTCTCGAATTGGAAACCTTTTACTTTCAGATTAGATAATTCTAAAGAACGCCGTAAACACATGCGGCTCTCTCGCAAATCACCACTTAACATATTTTTCAGTTAACGGTGTTTTCTCAAACTATGGCAATAATTTTTTCAAAACTTATTAAAAGTTTTTAGGTAAATTATTTTAAAAACCAGGTGTAATTTTTATTCATTACTCTAACCATATAGATAGACAAATTTTTTATTGATCATTTTGTAATAAAATGTGTATTTTTTGTTCTAATCGCGAAAAATAACATTACAAATAAAAATATAAAATACGTTAAGATATTAAGATATTATCACACAGTGATTGTAAATTGTCATTATGTAGCGTCTATGACATATGAGAATAATTGGCATGTTTGAAATGTAAAACATAATTATTATATTATCAAATCAATTTGAAATGTATCAACTGTCCCAATAGTTGAAGCAAACAAAATCTCTTCTTTAATTTTCGTTTTAATTTTTTTCTTCATTTTACGAAGAATGAATATTGCTCTCTAAAATTGTTGAGACAGTCCAGTACAATACCTTATGAGAGTATTAATTTTAATTACCGCACATTGTTTAAAATTGAACTAGCAATATGCTTTACATAGCCAAAATTCCTTCGTGAGAAAGGTGCCTTTTAAAAAATTTTGGCAGGGTTTAACAAAGAATGTTTTCGTGGAAAAGAATATGGAAAACAGGTCCGCAGTGTTCTTTTTGAGTCTGGCTTTATTTTATGGGCATGAAGAATACAAAATTGTACTCCTCTCCTATTTACCATCAACACAAAAACATATTTATTGGTTTCCATTATATGCAGAAAAATACAAAAGTAAAGGTCTTGTTACATTTTAAGCCCTTGCTGCGCGATTTTTCTACTTTAATATAAAAAACTGGCAGATTTGCACGAGCTTTTTTCTGCATACAACCATTTTTGAGAAGAGCTTCAATTTTTGGTGGATCTGCACAAGTGACTTCCAACAATTACATAGTTCTTTGGAAGTTTTAGTTACATATACATGTAAGTATGAAAACTAGTTAACAGTAAGTTCGCGACGGCAGAATATTCATCTGATTCATTATTTTGTGCTATCTTTCATTCCTTCCTTGAAAAAATTTGTATTTCTTGCTTAGCTACTTCTCATTCAAAGTTTTAACTTAACTACATTAACGGCATGTGATACTTCGTCGTGTGGTCAATTGAGTACAGTTCCCCCGGCTTTTTCCCACAAAACAAAAAAAAAATTTAACTGAATTCGGAGACGCTATAAAATATCATAACGGTCGTCCGCGGACTCTTTTTTGAGGGATACTACAAAAAAATGTATTGTGCTAAATAAAAATTTTATGCCATTTATGTCATTCCAAAAATGTAGGTCTCTGTCGTACCAATGCTTTCGGTAGCACTCAAGAATAATTATGACAGAGAATTGTAACACACATAATCTCGAAATACACACACACATCAAATTTATAAAAATTAATTTTTTTTTAATTAACCCATAAAAAAGTGCGCGTGGACGTCCGTTAGAATGTTCGATATCATTCCCCAGATTTTGAAAACAAAATCTTTATTATTGTAGACAAAAAGCCGAGGTAATCTAATACTGATAAAATCTATACTAATTCTTAAGAGCCACTAAAATTAATAAAATTTAGCAAAGCTAAAATTTTTTGTATTAACGCAGAAAAAAAGTGTGCGCTAAAATGTCCCAAATTTTTAAGACAAACTATTTATTACGTTAAGAAAAGAGCCAGGGAACCTTAAACTGGTAATATCAATCATTTTCTAAGTACCACATGCCCTTCATGTTCCGTCGTAACATTAAAACTCGAACGCTTGTGAATCGAGCTTTAGGTTATAATGTGAATCCGCCTGAAGGTTCAAGGCGTGCGTGAGTATGCGCGGGCAACCAGAACTGCTCAAGTTCTAGTCAATCGTCTCTGTTTTTCCGTCAGGTTCTGGTCGTCCAAGAAAATCGTTTTCAACGACAAAATCACGGTGCGGCCTCGTCGCACATTAGTTCTTACGCTCATCGAGCAATGGAAAATCTACAGTGTATAATTTCTTTTTGAATTCAATAAATTAGGGTTTTTTATGCTAAAGCTTTTTCACTCCTAAGATCAGTCTCATTTTTTCAACGACCAAAAACAGTGAATTTCAAATCAACAAGTGGAAAGCGAGAAACAAATTTGCCAATCCACCCAGGGCAAGGCAAATATAACGATGAGTTGATCGCGTTATAACCTGATCACCCGCCCCTCGATACGTTTTCAGAAATCAAAGTGATTAGCTTATTAAGCACTGTAAGTAAAATATATTCAAAAATACTTATTCGTAGGGTAATGAAAATAACAGAAACAAAGATTTGGGAAGTCCAAAGTGG
>NC_046664.1:29786406-29803857 GCF_010883055.1 Belonocnema kinseyi
AAAGAAGCTAGAGAAGTATGCCAGGACAGGAAAGTATGGCGGAAAATAGTTAATAAAAAGAGTGTCAGTAGAGTGAACGAAGCCTGAAACAAAGACCTTGGCTATTAATGGACCCAAGTGGGGATCCTTACATTACGGCTTCGTGAGGTTCTTCGCTTGGGGTGATTGCTAGAGAGATTGATCAGCAACCTGGGTCGGAGCAGTGTTGCGGAACGAACGTGTTATTTACATAAATAGCACGAGAATTCTAGATCAATCTGAAAAATCTCTATCCCATCCACACACTACTCCTTTCCCCTGCCGAATGAGTCACGCCTACCCCGAAAGGGAAATGGCTTAATGGTGTAATAATAGTAATAATAAAAAAAGTAAATTACTACAACGTTACTACCGCAGTCACCGATATACAAGCCGTGACACCCCTTGCGAATTCACTGTTGAATAGCAGTAATTTAACCTTTACTGAACGACAGGATCAACCTAAATTACCGGAAATAAGGGTACCGACCTTTCACGGACGTCACGATAAATGGGTCACGTGCAAACATAGCTTCGTGGCACTTATTCATTCGCGGATAGATCTTAGTGACTCCGTGAAAAACACTCAATTAGCAAACGCGCTCACCGGATCAGCTTGGAATAAAATCAGTTCTTTTCCGCCAAGTAAAGAAAATTACGGGAAAGCTGGGCAATCACTGTGCGAGGCATACGATCAGGAACGTATGGTCGTACTCAAGCTTCTTGATGGTCTTTTCGATGTACCGGTATTTTCAAAAGCAAATCCCGATAGACTTTCTTCACTTGTGGGTAAAGCTCGTCAACATCTAAGTAGGTTAGATGAAGTGGAGGTTGAATTTGGAAAGCAAGTCCTAATTAGAATTTTAGAAGGGTGTTTACCACAGGGAATTTCAGCTAGATAGCAATATAAATTAGAGGGAAGCAAGCTTCCAAAATTAGATTGATTTTATAAATTTATTCAAGCTACGGTATCCAAACTTCGCTTAGTGGAGAGGGTTGCCTCGAGTGGCCGCCACAATTATGAGTTCCTCAAGCACCAATTGCATTAAATGCAATGAAGAGCATTATCTTTATAAATGTCCAATATTTAACGAACTCAAGGTTCATGAACGCTTTCATGTAGTAAAGATACACAAACTGTGTCGAAACTGTTTGTACGCTCACGCGCTCCTGAGCAAGAATAGGAAGCGTTGCAAGAGGTGTGATCAAGATCATCACACTTTGTTGCGTTTAGAGAAAACAAATAAAACATCCAATTAAGAAAATTTTCAGTGTAGGGGGAAAACAAAAGCTTGCACTTCCTCAAATCCGCAAGCATGACTAGCTCGTCACACTTATGCTTCGAAAGCGTTTCCGTCGGATTCTCAATTAATGACCACAGCGGTTTCAAAAGTAGAAAACAACGAAGGAAATTGTTTTATGGCTCAAGCATAAAATGGTTATTAATAGATTCTTGTTCGACGATTAATTTGATTACTGAGAATTTTGCGAATACCTTAAAATTATCTAAACAAACTTGTTCAATTAATATTAGAGCGGTTAATGGTTTATTCACTGTTTTTAAAGTTTACATTAAAGTAGCATTTTGTTCAAATTGCAAAAATTTCAAACAAGAATTACATTTCCTAATAGTACCAAAAATAGCTGATCTCGTGCCCAACAAAACTTTTCCTCAGGATTTATTTTACATTCCTAGGAACTTGCAACTTGCAGATCCGCAATTCCACGTGCCTAAGCTAGTTTATTTATTGATAGCAGCAGGTACAACTTTATCGGTATTACCTGTCGGTCAGATCAAGCTTTAACACCAGGAATCTCAAATCATCTGACAAACAACTACTTTAGGTTGGATTGTGGCAGGAGGGTCTGACGTTCTCGATTTTAATCATAACCCTTTAAAATCTCGTGATGATATTTCTTGCCAACAACATTACGTAGATCACACTCAGCGTGATGTGACGGGTAGTAACATCGTGTGGCTTTCTTTCCTTGATATTCAATTCAAATTAGGCGAATCTAGAACTCAAGAATTAAAACGGTTATACGCACTTATGTCATTACCGCTGGCATTGCACAATTTCATAGGCAGGTCACTTTTGGAACTGCCTGTTCTTTCGGTATTAGACAATGAGCATCCAATCATACTTTCCTTTTACGAAAAACTCTTGGAATCATTTGTGATTCTCAACGCGATGTTCTAACTTACACGGTACACGAGTAATCGACGCTCGAAGCACGTCCACCAAAGAAAAACTTTTATCGTTAATTTTACAAATCTTTGATACTCCAGGCCTTTTAGGGCCCGTAAGTTTTTGCGCTAAGGTTCTAATACAAGATTGTTGGAAATCTAAAATATCTTGGGACGAATCGCTTTCTCAAGAGAGCCAGACCAAATGGAAATCATGGATTCACCAGTTCACTGGTCTTCAGAATCTCTCGATGCCTAGAATTTTATTGTGTGTGAGTCCAATCGAGGTCGAGATCCATGGATTTTGCGATGCAAGTTTTCAGGGTTATGCAGCATGTCTAGAGTGGCTTCGTTAAATGGTGTCACGATTCCACGGTTACAACTTTGTGCACCGGTGCTTCTCAAGAAACTCTACGTCGAATCGAAACCTCAATTCGAATTTCCAATAAAGAAAACATTCTTATGGTCAAATGCCACGATCCTACTTTTTTGGGTAAAAAAAGATCCACATTTGTTAAAGACGTTTAAGGCCAATAGGGACGCAGATATTCAGACATCAGGTGATCGAGTTCATTGGAGAAATGTCCGTTCCGATGATAATCCTGCCGACGCTACGCTCGAGGACAACTACCATCAGATTTTATTAAAAATTCTCTTTGGATTGCAGGTCCTAGTTGGTCAGTTTATCTTAAAAAAGAATGGCCTAGGTTGGTTAAAATAACATCTATTGAAGTACTAGCTTTAAGGGGGTATTTCTTATCTCAGAAAAGGGAGGGGCGTCTACATCTACCCTGGCAAACCGAAGGAACCGAATGGAGCCTCTAAAAAATACCCGTAAAGAGCCCATTTGGTCCCCATTCGGTTTCTGTCTAAAATACTCAAAAAAACAGAAAGATCAACTTTTAAACTGTTGAAATTTAGATTTCACGTTAAATTTTATATTAGAAACTCACGAAGTAATCGCAATACTTTTTTTTTGTTGCGGTTAAAAATTAAGAAAATATATAAGATCTATAAAGCCTATTGACTGCTACTTATAGATGATGCGTTTGAAGTTTTACAGTCAACAGGCGTTATACGTCTTATATTTTTTTAAACTTTTTACCGTTACAAAAAAATGATTGCGATGATTTTCTACGTTTGAAGAACTTAAAATCTAAAAGAAATCGTTCATTGTCATATCAGGAGATCATTGATGCTGAACGTCGATTAATCACAATGATCCAACGTAAGTGATTCCCGGAAGAAATCAAACTTCTCGTCACCGCTCGAGAACCGACTTCCGATAAAGTCACCGTCGCGTCTAGGAAGGCTACCAAATTAGACGAATTAAATCCGTTTGTTAATGTGTCTGATCTCATTCGTGTAAGTGGTAGGTTGAAAAAGCAGATATAAGTTACAATTAAAAACATCCCCTGTTGTTACCGAGTAAACATCCGATTACGGCCATAATCATTCGAGAATATCATGAAGTTAACATGCATGCTTGTCTTTAAACAACTTTATATACTCTTCGCAAAATGTTCTGGATTCTAAATGGAATAAATCAGGTTAGGGAAATTCTCCATCATTGTGTAGAATTTATTCGACAACGCTCTAAAATGATGCAGGTTCAAATAGCTGTTTTACCTGAATCAAGAATGACAGAAAGCTCTAGCTTTCAGTCGTAGAGGGTAGATTTTTCGGTCCTATTCTCATTAGAGAAAAGAAATATCGCAACAGAAGTTTTCTCAAAATGTATGGGTGTGTTTTCATTTGTATAGTGTCCAAAGCGGTCCATATCGAACTTGCAACCGATCTCTTAACAGAAGGCAATTTGGAACCTTTGTGTACGTTCATTGGACGAAGGGGAGTACCAGAACACATATATTCGGACAATGGTACCAATTTTGTCGGGGCCAATAAAGAACTTTCCGAGATTTACTATTTATTTTAAACTGAAGACTTTTAATCGAAATTGAAGCCGTCCTAAATTCTCGACCTTTATACGCTCTTTCAACTGATCCCAACGATCCGTTAGCTATTACTCCTGCTCATCTATTGATAGGTCGACCATTCAATTTCTTGCCTGAGAAAAATCTCATTTCCTTTCCAGATAACAGACTATCAACGTACAACCTCATCACCAAAGCTCAACAGGATTTTTGGAAAAGTTGGTACAAGGAATACCTCCATGAATTAAAAAATCCACCAGAAATGGCAAAGGTCCACCTCTAAAATGAAATTTGGTTCCGTAGTTATCCTGATGGAAAATAATTTGGGATGTACGAGGTCGCCACTGCGTGTGATCCTCGAGGTGTTTCCGGGGAGCTACGACATCGCTTGAGTTGCATCAGTGAAGACAGCCAGCGGCGTTTACAAACGCAATATAACCCGACTATGTTTATTGCAACTGCGTGATTTCTATTAACATCGGTAAACTGAATTGGTAAGCGTAGATTTAAGCTCGTTGTTTTTACTTTTAAAGTATTTTAGTGTGAAATCGTTAAATTTATTCTAATTCTTGTTTCTATTATAATAATTATTTTAATCAACGCAGTACTCCCTCCAAAGGAAACTAACTTTATCGTTGTAGTTATTAGCTAACAACTTTCAAACAAACCCAAGAGTTTTACAAATCGACGTTGTATCTCTCAAATGTTATTTTTAGTTATCGCGCAAATGTCTGATCTTAGGTTAAGGCTAAATGTAAATATACGCTTTCGTGTTTACTATCTTTATATCTAACTCAGCTCCATTCGTTGTATGTAATCCAGCTCATATTGCAGCCTTTCCAGGGAGTATGTTCCGTCGTAACATAGAAACTCGAACGGTTGTAAATCTGGCTGTAGGTCATAATGTGAATCCGCCTGAAGATTCAAGGCTTGCGTAAGTCTGCGCGGGCAACCGGAACTGCTCAGGTTCTAGTCAATCGTCTTCGTTTTTCCTTTGAGTTCGGATCGTTCAATAAAATCGTTTCTTACGACAAAATCACGGTGCAGCGGAGCTCCCTCGTGTCCGTCTCGACTTCAAGAAAGTCTATCATCTGCCTAATCGCAAACCACGGCTTCGTCGCCAAATCATTGTTACGCTCATCAAGCAATGAGAAATCTACAAAAATACCAACCGATGCGTCGAGATATGCATGTGTGATATCTACGCGGCCGGTTCGTTTTTTTCGATTCATTCTTTGTAAATAGATCATCAGTGTATAATTTATTTTTGAATTCAATAAATTAGGGTTTTGTATGCTAAAGCTTTTTCTCTACTAACATCAGTCTCATTCTTTCTACGACCTAAAACAGTGAAATTTCATATCAACAAGTGGAAAGCGAGAAACAAATTTGCCAAGTCACTTAGAGCAAGGCAAATAGTGATAAAAAAATAAGAACAATCTAAGTTCAAACTCGAAAAATATTTAAATTGTTGATTTATTTAATGGAGTTTCTTTAGAAAAAAGTAACTGCATAGAAAATGAAAATATTTTGAAGATAGAAACAAAAAAATTAACAGTCCACAAAAATAAGCGGTTTTTTCTTATAATTGATGTTCGATTGGCATGGTGCCAAATAAAAAAAATGCAAATAACTTCAGTCAGTCAATTTGACATTTTCCCAAATTTCGTCATATTTATCAAAGGAATTAATTGAAAAGGAGTTTTTAGAATTCTTCGGCAATGTCAAAATGATTATAAATAACAAAAATAATTTTTTTAAATATGGCCTACATTATAACTACATTACAACAATTAGTTTTTTTATAAAATCAAATTTAATTTTTTTAAACTAACATTGGATAAAAAAAATGTCAAACGAACGTTTTTACATCTATAAAAATTCTACAAAAAATTTCTTTTTCAGTTTTGTGATCGTTAGCATAAGTTTTAAGAAAAAATCTTGTAGTTATATTTTTAGATAAAAAAATTACCCGGGACTTGAAATGAATAATCCGCAAAACATATCTGATTTTAAATAGATTCGGTCAGTCGACTTTCGGTCGCCTACTTCTGTAAAAGATTAAAAAAGTAATTGAATCGAAAACTTCAAACAAAAGTAAGTCCTGATAAGTTCTTTAATAATTTTTAAGAAAAATGAGTTACTAAGAATTCTGGCAACGCTAAAGAATCTGCTTATTGTCTCATGTACCATAAGCAGATTAATTCTAAACCTCACATAGTAAGATATATTACAATAAATACATCTTATAATTTGACAGATCTCTTGAAGAGAGAAATTTTTATGTACAAAATAAAAAATTTGCATACATCTTGTTCCAGTGCTAAAAAATATGTTCTTTTCTCGGTAAAAAAAATCGCACGGGAACAAGATTCGACATAAATATTAACAATTTGTGAAATAAAAAACAATCGCGAACGTTAAAATTTATTATTCAAAGAAAAAGATCACTAAGTATAACTAAAAAACTTGCGGATTAGTAGCATTTTCCCCTACGGACCGCTTTGCTCCATTTCACGGTTCAGTAGACTCGCACAAAGCGCCTGAAGCTTGGGACCGAGATCTTCACCAAGCTTCCGCTTGGTTAAGCCACGCCCCTTGGAGTTTGGCGGAAATGATCTTTGAGATTTATTGGCCGCATTTTTTAATATCGTCTCGCGTACACGCATCTAATGTCACGTTAAATGCGTTCACAGAATTTGGACGATAAAGGTGCTTTCTGGGGAAGGCGCTTTGTAAGGGCCTTCTGTTGTACCTTTGACCCTTTCTTAAATTCACGACCCTGGTTAATTTCTTTCCTTCTGTAATTGTAAATTCGATTTACTGTTAAAGGTGGTTCAACAGTTTTTGAGATCGCTTGCTTTAGCGCCGTATTCACGCCATGAATCGCGAATACACACACCATCACCATCCCACCATTCGCTCAAATCCTTATAATACTTAGGTGGCCGATCATCGTGCAGCATTGCGCATAACCGACACCAAAAGTAGGTATTTACAAATTCCCCAGTGCCTTTCCATTTGAAGTAGGAGTTGTAAAGCTCGTCGTCCTTGTCCAGTTGATGGAGGTACTCGGCGAGCTCTTTGGGCGACTGGAACTCCTCCACATGAATGTAGGATCGATATGGTGCTATTTTAACATAATCTGTTGGATGCGCCCCCATAACTATCGGAAGAATGTTGTGCCTGCAAATTTAAAAACAAAATAGCTTTTAATAAAAAATTACAGGGAGCGTCAATTAATTTTTAGGGGTTTCGAAGAGATGTTGTTACTTTTACTATAACACCTCGAGGCATATTGTTCCTATATGCATGTCTTAGCTCCATTATGTGGCCTCAGTTTTCAATAGTTGCCTCTTTACCGTAGTGTAAATCGCATAAAGTTTTTGCAGCATTAAAGATGTCGGCTTACGCACCAACAAAGCAGCATTTACGAGAATGTTTACTTTTTCTTTTCAATTCGAAGAAAAGGAAAAAGAAAATTTAAGCCGTCAGAAATAGATCGAGGATGCCAAAAAATGGATCGATTTATGTATAGCTTCAAAAGAAGATTGGTTCTTCCGACATGGTATCCGTATGCTGCCAGAAAAACGGAAGAAAGTACTGGCTAGCAAAAATTAATGCACGGCCCTAATATTTGCATACCTTAAGACTTTTCAACCATTTTCAAGAAAAGTGACTTTAAAAAAGTCCACGCTCGTTGCAGGAATCGCGATGTGATTCATTCATCTTCTGGTTAGATAGAAGAAATGGGTTATTTGTACGAAAATTTCGATGCAAAATAGTTTCTTTTCCAGATTCGGTTATTTTTGCCTACATAACCCGGCTAATTGTACAGCAATTTCAGTATACATAGCCACGGCTTTATATAAATTAAGCCAAAATATTAACTTAGAATCACTTTTCTTATATGAAAGAATTTTCGTACTTACGTTAGTTGTTTGACATGGTTAAAAAATTCTAGCTCCTGATGCAGTGTTTTTTTTTTAAAAGCAGTCATTACTTGAATTTCAAAATATAAATGTTTTCAATATTATAAATTTACTCAGTGTTACATGTAAAATTTGCACCAATGCTACTGAAAAATAGATGTGTCCTAAAAATCTCTCAAGCATTGTTGTCGCTTTTCCCTAATGACGATTAAGTAATGTGAAAAATTCGAAAAAAAAGAAGTTTGTAAGAAAATAGTTGAATTTTCTCCCAACGAGAGGAATTTGCGAAAAAAAAATTATTCTCGACACAAAGTGTAACAATCCATACTTTTATGAAAAAATATTTTAACTTTTAATGAAGCACTGTAGAATTAAAGCAACAAAACATAATAATTTTCAAAAAATTATTGAAATCCTATACTTTCTGTTTAAGAATTAAATAATTTTTTGAATAAATTCTTATTTTTTGTTGCTTCAATTCACTTTTCAAGCCCAAAAGAAATTTTGTTACAAAATCAAAACAGATATATATCAACCAAAAACATGAATTTTCAATAAATGCAAAAAAATGAATCTTTAACCAGACGTATAAATTGGTCACCCAGAAATATATTGGTTGTATGAAAAGACAAAGTTTCAACTAAATACAGAAATTTTCAAACGAATAGTTAAATTTTTAACTAAAGAAGATACATGATTAACCAAAAATGGAATAGTTACGTTTTAAAAAAACCATAAATTTACATCAACAACAAATTTAAACAAAATAATCAAATTTTGGAGAAAAAACTTTTTCGGAACTAATGTGATGATGATAAAATCATGATGATAAATCATCATAAGTAACAAAAATTGAATTTGGTAAGTTTTTTGGGTTTAAAATTATTATTTAAATGTAAATAGTGCCATTAAAATATAAGAAAATGTTACTTTTTCATTAATTGTAAAAATAGTATTTTCACTGTTACTTAACAATAAAGTTACTGGTGCTTATCAACTATTGAATTTCGATACAGTCCACCTGTGAATAAAAAGGTGATTTTTGGCAATCCTAAACCAAGTATATTTTGTTCCAGTAGAAACATTCCGTCCTGTCCAGACACAAATTATTTTCAGTGAAAAAGGAAAATTTTGATACAACATTGCAATTTTTAAAACTTTTATTTAACCTTTTAAGAAAATATTTTACTCGGCATAAATAAGATTATTAAATTAGCATGGAATAAATAATCAAAGAATAATTAATAATTTAAATAATAAAGTTTTAGACAGTTAAGAATGAAAAAGCGAAGAAAACCTTATTTTTCAGACTATGAGTCAGATATTGTTACAAAGAGAAATAATCTGCTAATTTTAATAAATTTTAATGAAATAATAAAAATGTGTCGTTCGTATTGAACTTATTGGAGGTTTCTTGATATAATAAAGAAACTTTTGCTGATCATATGCGAGGTTCTAAAATCATATTATAGTTTCTATAAAATCTATAATAAAATGTTGGCAAATGAAACAAGCTTTTTTTGTTATAAAAATGGATAGTTAATGCGCGCATAGCGCTCGGAATGATCTAGTTTTTTAAAGTTGATAAGAGTTGCTTGTGACATAATAATAAACAATTTGTTTCAAGTAAGACAATCAGTAATTTTCTTAATTTTTCTTATGTTTAACCATTAAAATAAAATCATGTGAAAAAAGAAATGTTAATTTTGATCGTTATTCAAACTGTTTTATTTTAAGCTATCTCCAATGAAAATGGGGCTGAAATAATAATTATTTGACTTATTTTGAACCCCTAATAAAAAAAAAATTAAAGAAGAAAAAATCCAATTTTATTTTTTATCTCAATTGTACGTATCAAGAGCCTTAGGACATTCAACAAAAATTTGACTAAAAGGAAATATTTCAGTGTAGGGGTCTAAGAAACTAAATTTCATTTCTTTTTCTGTTTTACTGGCAAATGATATCAGAAAAGTAAAATATAGCTCAGCAAATTTTAGTCTTTATGTTAAGAACACATTTAAAGAGCTTCAATTTGAGCCATATATTATACAAATAATTATTAAATTAATATGATAGTTATAAATAATAGTTAAAATATAACATCATAGGTAAATATAATATATTATTTGAGTTGTGATTTTACAGGCTTCAAACTAAACGATTTTATCTAGTTTTGTGCAGAATTTTGAAAGAAAAAGTTATTTTTCCATTTGTGGAATTATGCACTAACTAACTTCTTATCTTTTATTCTTCTAATTTTTTAGTTTTATAATCTCCTAAAGCCTTTATGGTTCTTATTGTTTCAGTTCTCGTAAACATGAAATTACTTCTGTTAAATTATTTAGAGAAAATTATAATTTACTTTGTTTTCAAAGAAATTTACTCAACGCTTGTATGAAAAGGGCATTGTAAATCTATATTTGAACTAAGGATGCTGATGATATTATAAGGTCTTTTTTTCTCATTTAAATTTTCAAGCACATCGTATCACATATGATCAATCTTCTCTTTCTGCAATTTTTTTATTTTTTACTATTGAAAACTTTATTATTTCATTAATTAATTATTCTTTAATTTTTTCTTACATAATAATTTAATAGACCTATTCAAGCAAGTTAAAATTTTTTTTTTAAATGTTTCAAAAGCTTCAAAAGCAACAATGCCGTCCCAAAATGTCCCATTTCTACTGAATATGATTTCTGTCTTGCTGGCCGGAATGTTTCTACTTAAGTAGACTATCTTCATACAGTAAAACCTGCCTATGTTGGCCAGGCGCGGTTTCATTACTACATTACTACTACATTCTTTAGAGTTCACAAATGTCCTTCACTGTTTACATGTTGTCACTATCATAACAGTCGGTATCAGAGTGTGCTTTTTGCTTCAAAATTGATTGTAAAATATCGTCAGGTGCAGTAGGTATTTCTTTATGAAGAATCAGCTCAGCATCGGCGTTAATAATCTCATCAACTGAGAGTACGTCATTTTGAATTTCAGGTGAAAAAGAATTGATCACCTCAACTAAGCCTACATCTTCGTTCATCTATTGCCCAACGAACTGTATACAAGACTGAAATTAATTTGAGCAACTGAAATCGTGTATCGCAGTCTTCAGCAACGGTGATGAGATGTTGTAGCATTTTTTAACGATAACGAGCTTTAACAGCTCGTATTATTCCTTGATCCAGCGTTTGAACTTCCGATGCTAGATTAGGTGGAAGGAATTTCACTGTTACATGGCTCAATATTTTTGTACAATTGTGACTAGTGGAATAATCAACAAGTTACAGGATTTTCCGGCTCGACTTTTCCATTTGTTGATTTAAATCGGTGAGCCACTCTTCAAACAAATTTCCAGTCATCCATGCCTTCTTATTGGAACGCCAAGTAACGGAAAGATTTTTTGGATCAACTCCAAGTACAGTTGAATTGATCTTCAGGAGCGTATTCCTTCAATAAATTCGACAATTTTGACTTCCTGTCCGCTGCTAATTCCAAATCTGCTGCTGCTGATTCGCCACGGAGAATCCGAAAATTAATGTTGTGTCTTCTTTGGAAAGATTCCAACCAACTATTGCAAGCTTGAAATTTTTCTATACGAAGCTTTTCTGTTATTTCTTTAACTTTTGACTGAAGCATAGGTCCACTGACTGGAATATCGATAAAACGACATTTACAGAAAAACTCAAAAACCAAGTTGTTGAGCTCTTCATTTTCAGTTTTACGTAATTTTCGTTTTCTTTCACTCCAGCAGTTTTTATTTCAGGTCGTTGAAGTTTCGTTATCAAGAATGTTCCTATCATCTTAAGAAGAACAGTTTGTATCCAAGCGATTATACGCTAGAATGAAATATTTCTACGTCCAGTCGGTGACCATAGATAAAATGAATTGAATCTTCATAGTTCACTATTTTATGTTATCCCACATTGACTTATTATTGGCCGGCCATGGCGAAGTGGGGGTTGACTTACTGGTACTGGTCGTTGATGTGTGAGTGAGGCATCTGATGACTAAATAGCTTTCTAGCTTGCTGACCTGTTGTGGAATAACGTAAAGGAGACTACTGGAGAGGTTGATGTGATATGATCTCTAATCTTTAAACCATACCTGTCTGGAAATTGCAATTTACTGCTCTGAGTGAATTAAAGTAGCCAATTTCGGCAGGGTGGAATATGTGAAAAGCTTGCAAAAAGGCGGCCAAGATACAAGATAGACAGGTGGCCAACTTATCGAAGAAAGATTCTATTAAAGTCAATGCAAGTTTTCCGGTTCCGTAAAAACCAGTTCAACTTAGACAGGTGGCCAGGTTACAAAGGTGGCCAACTTCACAGGTTTTACTGCATTAGGATTGACAAAAATTGCCATTTTTACTGACAAAAAATTACACTTAAATGACAATAATATTTAAAAGCTACTTATAATCTAAGAATTAAAACAAAATTGATGATTTTTCTTTAGGTAACTTCATACCTTTATAACAACAAGAGTATTCCATTAATGTGAATGACACCATTTTTTGTATTTACTTAAATTTTTTTTAATCAGCATATTGTTTTTCTTATTAACAAACTATGACTCCCAGCATGTTTAATAATTCTAAACTGTAATTATAATATTTAAAAACAATTTGAACATACAAATTACATTTTCAAGATATTTATTTTATGCGATGACATCACCAACCCTCACTTAAATTATTTTGTCAATTTTACGTTCGTCGCAGTTTTTTCGGGAATAGAGACTGAAAACCCTTCTTTGGTTTTAAATTTGACTGTTTGGTTAAAAGTAAAATTACTTTGTTAGGAATTTCATTTTTTTATGATTCGTCATTTTAATTGAAAATACATTTTTCTGCTCAAAGTTTAACTACTTTGTTGAAATACTTTCTTACTGTAAATAGGTTTTTTTAACTGAAAATTCGAATACTCAATGTTTGGTTGAACATTTACCTTTGTCAGTTGCAAACTGAATTCTTTGTTTTCAGATTTGTGTATTTTATTAAAACTTTAACTTCTCTTGTAGGATATTATTCTTCTTGATAACTAACTCATCTACTTAATTAAAAATTAATTTTCTTGATTGAAAATTTAACCATTAGGGTTAATATTTCTGTGAGAAATACAAATTTAATTGAAACTCATCTCTTTTGTCGAAAAATAAATATTTAGTTGCAAAGTCATCTGTTTGGATGAAACTTTGACAATTTCATTTAAAATTCATCTATTTTTTTTTTTTGAAAATTTGTCAGTGTGATTTGAGGTAAGTTAATGGGCAGAGTATGAAGGAAGTGTGTTTGAGTGAGCGTTTGACTGACAAAAATAATAGAATTACAAGAGTGAGCGATATTTTCAGTGTTTGAGTAAATTTGTGGATTGACTTGGAGGTTAGTTTGTTTAGCGTGTGAAGCAGGGTAGGGAAACCGGTGCAGATAGGAAGCAGCGACAGGGCAGGTTAGGTAGAGAGAAGATCGGAAGAAGGTCAGGTATCAGGGTGGGGTAGTACAGTTGCGAAAGAGTTTACGCAAGTTACATCAATTTTATGGATAGTGGGAACTCAGACGAGGAAGTTTTCGGTAAACCAAAGCGCAAGGAAAACAGGGGAAAATACAAAAAAAGCAGTATAAAGGGACAGATTAAGGGCCGAGAGTTGTGCGACGAGCGAAAAATGATAGTAGAAGTTATGGGGATATATGAGGAAAAGCAGAAGAAAAAGGGAGAGGAAATAAAGGAAAAAATAAGGCGGGAAATGGCCGAGCTCAAGAGAGAAATTAGGAAATAGGAAGAAGTCAGGGAAACCCCAGAAAAAAGGATGCAGTCACTCAAGCTAAGATTAGAAAAGCAGGAAAAGCCTAATAAAAGGGTAGAGGAACTGGAAGTTAGAATTAAAAAGATAGATAGCTAGAATCGGGCGTTTAGAGGTAAGGAGAGTGGGAATAGGGAGAAGGAAAGGCTGAGAAAAATAGAGCTAAGAATGAAAAAGGAGTAGAGGGAAGAAGGAAAAAGAAACATAGTGATAAAGGGTATACGATTAGAAGGGAAGGAGTTGAAGGAAAGGGTGGATGAGCTACTAAAAAGGATGGACGCTAAGGTAGAGATAGAGGAAATGCGAAATGTAGGAAGAGAAGAGTGAAAAGGAGAGATAATGGTACTGGTAAACTAAAGAGGTTAATAAATAGAATCCCAGAGAGAATAGAAGATGATTTGATATCGATCGAAAGGAAGATGCAGTATAAAGTAAGGAAAATAGCGGAAGAGGAAAGAAAAAAAGGGAAAGAGAACATAGGTTAAGTATGGGAAAATACAGATAGACGGAGTATGGTTGGATTGGGTTGAAGAAGGGCAAGAAATAGTAAGAAATAAAGTGTCGGGAAACCAAGTGAGAAAGAAATGGGAGATAGGATAATAAGAAATAGTAAGAAGCAAGAAGAGACGAGAAACGAAAGTAGGGAAGAATGGAAGATATGTTACTGGAATATTGCAGAATTAGAGAGAAAGTATAGGGAGTTTATGAGAAATTTTACACAATGGGATGTAGTAATAATGATGGAGACTTAGATAGATGAAAAGGGATGGGAAAGAGCAAGGGGGGGTTACTAAGAGGTTACAAATGGTAAGTTCAAAATGCGAAGAGGAAGAATAAAAAGGGCAGAGCAATGGAAGGAATGGTAATGAGAGTAGGAAACGAATGTATGATAGGGAAAAATAAGAAAGAGAGCAAAGAGCAAAAAGAAGGATTAATAGTAGAAGAAGTGAAGATAGGTGGAAAGAAAGAGAAGGTAGTGGGGGATTATGTGAACGGTGATATGCAGAAGAAAGCAAAGGAGATGAAAGAAATGATTGACGAAAATAAAGAAGAGATTAGGCTGATAATAGGTAGGGATTTCAATGCGAAAACAGGAGACAGGGAAGGAAGGGAACGGGGAAAAGAGGGAGGAAACAAATCCAAACATAAGATACTGAATGGGGAGAAAAAAATTTGTTGAAGAGCTTGGGGGAGTTGGGATGGTTTATCTTAAACGAAAATATAGAGCGAAATGAGAAAGGAGAATATACACTCTCAAGAGGTGAAAGGGGAAACAATAATTGATTATCTGAGAGTGGATGATGAGGTAAGAGAGAAGGTCAAGAAACTAGAGGTAGGTGATTACATTGCTTCGGATCACTTTCCCTGAATAGTGACATTAGAAGGACAAAAAAGCATTACAAATATGAATAAAAGGGGAGAAAGGTCTGAAATGTCAAAAGGGGAGATGAAAATGTGGACAACGAGATGAAAATAATGATAGGAGAAATAAAAAGAGGATTAGAGTGCACAAACAAAAATGAAGTTAGTGAACGGGGGGAATAGAAGTCGATGAGATGAGGACTGTAAAGAGAAAAAAAGGAGGTCCGAAAGGAATTATTAAAGTGGAAATAAAAAACAAGTAATGGGGAAAAATATAGAAAAGAAAGAGTATACTGTGTTGTGTGATCAAAAGGAAGAGGAAGAGAATATAAGGTTTAAAGAAGAGGCGGAGAAGTCTAGGACGAAAGAAGAGGTATGGAAGGTAGTAAATAAAGAAAGAAAAAGAAGAAAAAGAGTTAACCATGATATTGAAATGGTAGAATGGAAGAAATGTTTTTTTGATTTGCTAGGAGGAGTAGAGAAAATCATTTTTTATTGTTGATAATTTTTTTTTGGCCGATGACTCATCATTTTAATTGCAAAATCATTATTTGTTCTAAATTTAACTATTTTTTTGCAGTTGTAACTCAATGATTTAGCTGAATGTTTAACTGATCCATGTTTTTTCTAATCTTTTTTTCTGACAAAATTAATCTTTTTTTTAGGAATGCACTTTATTATTTCTAAATTCTACTATTAAGTAGAAGATTTCTTTAATAATACAAATTTTTGTTCGAAATGTTTAATTTAGCTCTAGAAATATTTAACTTATTTCGTTTTTTGACGATAAAAATGTTTTCAAATTAACCAATCAGCATTTAGGAAAAGCGATAACAATGGGTTCATGATTTTCAGGACACACATATTTTTTTAGAAAAAAATCAATTTTTTTTTTTTAATTGATTATTTGAAGAAAAATATTAACGAAGTCAAAATTTGTCTTTCTTTCACTTTTTCCCTAAAAAATATCTTCTGTGTTCTACCCGAAAGTAAAAAAGAAGACAGGAAGTACCCTCTTGTGCCAAACAATAACCCATAAAGTAAGTAAAACAATAAGTGTACAATTTTTGGATCTAATTATTATTCATTATTTTTCAGCACTGCTAAATGTCTCACCCTATAGTTAGATACTTCTCTCCTCTGTAGTTATAAATTTAACCTTTTTTGGCATTCGTACCTTTTCCTATCATAAGATACTTGGTGCTTTTCTTAATCCTAAATCAATAAGTATTTTTTTTTTAAGTAAAAAAAAATATGTGGAATAATATCCGCGATGAAATTAGCTTAATTCAGTGGGAAATTTTCAAGATTGCAAAGCGGACCAATACTGAGGCAATGCTGGACCAGCATTAGGAAGAGGCGATCAATCTTGACTCAGTATTGGCAGGGTGTTTAGCGTTCTGAAAATCCTTGAAACCCTCGAAAAGTTTTTGATATTACTCCTAGTCGTGGAATTTGTATTCCCTGAATCAAGAATTGTTTGAATTTGCTCTCTCTTAATGATAAAAGACAGATTAAACCTTTTTTTGTAGTTTTCATTTGACTTCTAATTTTTAGTTTTTTGAAGTCGAAAAACACGTCTTTTGCAATATATTGTTTATTTTATCACGGTGTAAAATTCAAAGCTACAATATAAAGTATTTCTAAGTTTCTCATTCATTCTTGATATTTTTTACTTCAACAACAATTTCATTGGAAAATTTCAAATCTAACGATGTTTCGCTGCCGATACATTGAAATAACTTGAATTCTGCGTGTAATGAGATTTTATTGATTAAAAGCGGTTAAAATTTGATTGAGTTATGCTACACCCTTTAAGTGTGTCTCGAGGTCACGAAAGATCTGGAAGTATGGGAAACTGTTAGAAAATTAATAAATAGTTACAAATTGGATTATTTTGTTTAGAAAATTCATCCGTTTGGTTGAAAATAAACGATTTGGTTTTTATCAATAAATTCGTTACCTGAAAAGGTAAGTTTTTCATTTATTGTTTTAAAAATTCATATTTCCAGTTGGAAATTCGTCTTTATTTCCAGTAAACTAATTATGTTGCTCATAAATCAGATGACTTTAAATATCTTAAGAGATTTCAAGTGACTTCAGAAGAATTCAAATGACTTGTTAATTGTAAAATGATTTGATGAAACAAATCAATCCTTTCTTCGACCGTTGATATTTATTGATTTCAAATCGTAGATTTCAAATTCTTTATGTC
>NC_046664.1:29803957-29825300 GCF_010883055.1 Belonocnema kinseyi
CTGAGTTTCGAAGAACATGTTTTTTTGGCTCATATTTATTTTTTCGATTTACGATTGGACCGTAAGACATAAAGAATTTGAAATCTACGATTTGAAATCAATGAATTCAAATGACTTGACATGACTTTATGTAAATTCAAATGACCTCAAGAAATAAGGGAAATTTTGGATAACTTCAGGAGAGTTCAAATGACTTCAGGCATTTGAGAATATTTCGAATGAATTCAGGAGAATTTGAATGACTTGTAGTGACATCATGTACATGCAAATAACCTCAGGTATTTAAGGAGATTTCGAATGACTTTAGGAGGATTCAAGTGACTTCATGTGAAATAAAATAACTTTATAAATTTCAGGATATTTCAAGTAACTTAAGAAGAATTCAAATGACTTGAAGTGACTTCACGTGAAATCAAATTACATATTTCGAAAAGTTTCATTACAAGTGTAAACCTGATTTTACGACTATTCAACCCCTCGACCAGAGTTTCATTTTCCATTGGGAAGTATAAAATGAAAAATAATTATATTATCCTTACCCAAGTCCATTAACAAAGAACTTCTCTGTTATGTAGTCCCGACAATTTGAATTTTCAAATGATAGGTAGAATTTATAATCAGCATCCAGCATGTCGAAGCAAGCTTGAGCTTCAGATCGTGGACAACTTAAGCTGCCACATCTACCATAAATATCGACTTGGATATACTTTGATAAATCTTTGGCATACTGCATCCTCTGATTCTTAGCATAGCAATTAGAAACAAACCAGGCGACCTTTAAATCAACAAATTATTCAATCAATTCCAATTTCAAAAACTAGCCTATTATATATACAATTGGTGTGCTTCAACTTATTTTAAACAAAATAAATAAATAACGGGACAGTACTTTAAATATTTATTATCTTATGGGTAAGGTCGAGACATTTTGTTACGACTTTTTATGATCGAGGGTGGGGGGGGGGGGCGGACATACCTTCATTTATGTACGTAAATTTCAAAAATTCGCAAATGAAAACAAAGAAACTAGCAGTGATTGTACAGGAAATTATTATGAATTTAACTTTACGCACGAAATAAACCTGATAAGTGAAAAATGAACTTCATGATGTGACATCAGCTGAGGGCCAAACAATAATGACAATCGCGTGGGACGAAACTTAATATTTTTACTAACTTGAAAAAAAAAGTTTTTTACAGCAAGGGCATTTGGATATTATTTTATATTTTTTCAATATATATGTTTGTTTAAATAATTAAATCGTTTTTAAATTTTTAAACCATTTTTTTCTGGAAAAAGATCTTCTCCTTTCGCTCGCTGGGATTCGAACCACAGAGCTTCCGATTGCCAGTCGGGTGCTTTCCCATTAAGCTACTAGAGAGATCGACAGAAGAAACCTTCTTTAAAAATACAGGCATTATTAGTCCAGGTGATACAAGTCAAATTTTTCAAGGAAAAATCATTATCATAAGAAAATAAAATAATTTCTTAACGTCCGTATAGACTAGATAGAATTGTGAATTTAAAAAGATTTTAATCTAGTCTTTATAGACGTTAAGAAAGTGTGTTATTCTCGCATAATAATACAGAGTCTCTAAAAATCGAATTGCTCATAAAATATAAAAAATGAGGGCTGTAAGTCTATGCGAAGTTTCAAGGGAACACTGAAAGTTTCGTGAGTTTCAGAAACGTTTGAAAGTTTCCTAGTATTTTAAATTTAATTAAAAACGCTTTAAATGCAACTAAAAACGCTTGAGATTCCTAAAATGTTAAGTTAAAATTCTATGTTCTCTACGAAATAGATATATTTTTAAGTTAATATTTTAATGTTTTTGGTTTAGAATTGTTTACAATAAAACAGCTAAAATAATTAAAAGATTATAACTATTGATTTAATTAAACTCGTGACAAAAAAATCATTGCATTATTTTATTCAGTCTTAATCGTAGAATTAAAATTATTTAAAACTATAGAACTCGACTGGGTTCAATTGCACAAAACATAATTAATTTAGATTCTTCAATTGTTATTAATAACGCAATTAGAATGATTGAAGAGCCATAAAAATTGATTTAATATGATTGGTGAAAAATATATTCAATTTCATTCATAATACAAAATTATTTAAAGCTTTAGAAATAGATTGGTTTAAATTACGGAAAATGTAATTGATTCTCATTCCGAAAATTATTTTCTATAATCTGAGTGAATTTATTGAAAATTAATAGAATTGGATTGGATTTATTTATGAAAAAATTATTGAATATAACTCATTGTTATTCATTATTAAAATGTAATTAAACTTTTTCAAAATTATTCATATAAAGATGATTGAGATATGAATGATTATTGAGCTATCCGACATTTATTTAAAATATTTAAAAGCAATAGAACTTTATTTATTTTCAATAAATTTAGTAATCCATTATTAGCACGGTGTATATATCCTTGTGTTATGGAACGAAATTATTATTCTACTGTTTTGAAAGTTCAATGATCAGTCTTAAACTTTTTGTTTATTCACAAAATATTGAAATATCTGGAAGAATATCCAACTGCAAGTCTCGATTGTAAAACATATATTTCGTTAATTTTATCATTCTAAACTTTAGGTTATAACTAGTAATTTTGTCAAATTCTGTCGAAATTTTTGCAAAACTTTACCCTTGCAAAATATATCTGTAATATTAATTTTATATTTACGCATGTTAGGGTTTACATTGCTAGAAATTAATAAAAATATGTCAATAAATGACAAAAACATGTACAATCCATTCTGGCAAATACTGTAGATGAGAGTACTTGAATATGAGATATTCTCGTAATATGAGAAAGCGGGATATCAGCTAAACTAAGAGACCCACTCTGTTGGTTCTATCACTAACTTGTAGCCCTTAAAGAAAGAGTAATTTCGTGATATAATCCATTTTTCATTGGGCTTCTAAAAATTATAGGCGAACTTTTTGTGAAATCGATGGTGGTCGAGTTCTTGGAAGGGAATTCTTTAAACCCTATTTATTATTCATTAACTATGTAATTAGCAGTAAAGTTTGTCTAGAGTGATGGGGATTGAATAACTAAGTAGGAAAATATCGATAATGTTAAAGTTTTTCATTGTACAGATCAGGCATAGTAAGTGCATAGTTGCACGGTGTGGTTCTCAGAATATGAGATACATGTGGTTTTTATAACACTGTAGCTGCGCGGGGGAAATTGTTTACAAAAGTGTGTGTACTGCAAAAACTAAATATATCTAAATAGCAGTAAATTTATACTTCGGAAACACAGAATGAAGTTTTTTATTAAAAATAATACTTTATTTTTTATTTTATTAGCTATTTCCTGGGGCATCTCATATTATGAGAATAGTTTGACGAGTTTGGAAAAAGCACTTTTTCACATTTTTTGTATTTTCAGCATAAAAAAAGTTTTTAATAAAATTTTCTATTTGAGCTTCTTATGACAAACTAAATTTCCTTTAAAATTACCTATATTACTTTTAAATTCAGCACATAGAATTTCAACAATCACGCCCGAGTTGATTTCTCATATTTGGGTACTCTCCTCTATGCTTTATCAATTAATAATCAGCTGATCCAGCAGTATAGGAAACTGAGAAAAAAAGTACTGTCGATAATATCTCACTGCTACCAATAGAAAATCTACACGCGTACACGCGCGCGTTTTTAAATGCAAAATGAGAAGATTTTTGGTTCTGCCTAATTTATTTTTCAGTATCTTTGACCATACATTATATTCATACGCAAAACTGTTCTAGTGTCGTCTGAGTGTCTTCAGGGGCACCACCCCAACAGGGGCAAGGGTGAGCACCCACCCTGAGGGTCCACGCCAGTCCGCCGCTGAAACTAGAGATTGAATTTAGAATCTAAATTTTCTATTTATTTCTGCCTTCCGACAAGTTTTTATTGCTACATTACAAGTTGCTGTAAGAACCTGGGGTGGACATTAACTTCGAACAATATCGTTTCTCGATCTTGTCTCTGAGACTAGTTCCTCATTCCGTCAAATTAGTTTGGCACCTTGATTTATCAAAACAGGCCATCAATATTTCCATGAACAGGGTTAAACGTAAACCAATCGAAAGTTCTGAGAAACGCACGACTCCATCATTTTTAATCTCGGCCATCATTGTGACTTGTCGCAGTAAATACTCTTCGTCTTTTTAATATTAGGGTGATTATTTTATCAGCAAAAGTTTTCTATGAAAATTGGTATCATATCTCGGGGATTTTTTTGGCAGATCCATAGTTCATAGTTCATCTGTCTTTTTCCGGATGGGCTGACTGGGATGATCTGGTTAACTACTCCTAAACTAAAACCTTGCTCTGATATTCTTGCTTTTCGATTTAATCAGTGCGCGCGCAAGAAATTGAAACTCTCTCTTGCGGTCAGCTAAGCACGGTCAAACTCACGAAGCGCTGTCGGTTGGATTCAAACATTTGACCCTTTTCGCTGACGGATTTATGTCGCCATGCGGATTTCGAAGGTACAGCAGGTTCTCGAACGCCGTTTGACTTTACGTTCCTACAAATGAAAATCCTACTATAGAAATGGATCCTAAAGCTTTCACTTAGCAGAGTCAGCAGTAGAATGGCCCCGCATAGCTTACGCAGAGTAAAGCCTACTAGCCACCGTTTTTCATTTTCACGACAAAGCTTTCTTCACTGATCCTCCCGAAGCAAACTATATTGAATTTAAGGGGCTATCCATTTCGATTCGTCACGCACACTGGAACCTTACTCCCATAAGCAATTTCTCTTCATCGACTCGTTTGACGAGAAATATTGCCCATTGCTTGCACTCTAAACATAAACTCGTCGCATTATACTCATTAATCGATTCTACCGGAACTTTAGAGTTTGAAGTAGACCTAGCGAAATCTTCTTCGCCTATGATCAACGACACAAAGTTATCTAGTTCGACGACAGCCTTCTTGCAAAACTTATTATTGACTTGTCTTCAGAAATCCGATCAACTGCTCAGGGATCTTCCTGCTGCAAAATTTGTCTGTTTACGCCGTAGAAATTGAAGCATACGTGAGCTTCTAGCCTCTACTTCCAATCACGGACGATCTAGAAGATCTCAATGCTTTAGCTCCCAGTAATTCTCTGGTAAGTAGAACATTAGAACGAATTTCCGGAGCAGAAATTTCGGATAAGGAACTGCACTTTGCAACTCACAGGCATTTCGTTTGAACTATCCGCAACCAATTTCGAAAACGGTAATCTCATAAGTGTTTTTACATAGTTTCAAGACGTATGAGCAAGTTTAATTCCAGACAGGGTAGACTTTTGCGATGAGCCACCGTTTAAAAATCTTGTGGGATCAATAATCGCTTCATCATCACATTGTCTTGGTTATCGGTTGTGCGTGTGCAGAATGCAGCCCATTGCGCTCGATGGCGGGCGAAACCTAATTTATTACTTATGCACGAAAACTTATTGTATGTGTCATGGCAGACGGCACTTAACTCTTGAAATCTATACATGGAATTTATTTCGTTCCTACGAACGAGGCGAACAGGATATTAATAATTTATTTGGTGTTATTTTCTTTCTTTTGAGTGACCTTCGGGGTTTATTGTCGACAAAATGGTCTTCATCCAATGCTAATTCTTCTTGTCAGTATTTCTTTCGCTTTTGGTTTCTTTAAAGTGATTTTCCCAACTCGATCGTCTTCTGATGCTGTGGGAAGTAAAGATATTGATGATATATGACTTTCGGTTGCGTGCTTGGTTGGATCGACTCAAGGACATATATTCTGGATTACTTCGATAAGGCATTGTTTAACTGGACCAGATCTAATTTCTTCGCTGCCTTATTCCCTAATAAATTCAGCATCAATAAGAACAAAATGAATGTTCAAATATGAAAAAGTAGTAAAATGAAATAACATAAAAATAGAATATAATTCAAATAAATTGTTATTATTGTAATAACATTTATATTTTTGAAATCACAGTAATAAGTGATGTTTATTTTAGAAAAATTGCACAAGGAGTCAGAGTTTTCCAAGGAGGTCACTCAGTGGCTTATCCTTGAAATATTCGCTTTTCAAGTGAAGAAGTTTAAAAATGCCAATTTCTGCATATGAAAAGAATGGTTAAATATAAATATTTCGTGGCTCTTTAAATAGATTTAATAGTCAAATTAAACGAAAAAAATTTGCGAAAAATTCCCTTAGCAGGAATTGAGCCGGGACATTCGGATTTCACACTCGTAGCACTACCGCCTGATCTGACCGGACTGAAAAAAGTTTGTCTCGCGATCCATGTAATGTGCTTGGATTTTTTTTTAATTTGCTAATAAAACTTTTCAAAATCGAAATGATAATATGATGTTTAGAAATAGATTAGTAATATATTTCTTACCTTTCTCGTCTTGTTCGCAGCATAATTAATAGTCTGTTGGATTTTACTAACTCTAGGATGAAAATTGAGCCATCTGTTGTATGGCGCTACTATGTCACTATCTCGGCGATAAGTTGCAGTCCAATTCACTACAATATTTTTGAGACCCTTCGCATAATAGGGAGATTCCAAAATGTAGATCACCCATACCTAAATACCAGAAAATATTTATTATAATTAACAATTATTCAATAATTTAAAGTTTCGACAATTATATAGAATAAATTGAGAATCCGATTGATAAACCAAAAACACATTTAGATTCGTCTTTTCCTACTTCCCCCTTTCCTCGCTATCCTAGCTAACACTCTTCTTCTACTACTTACTTCCTCCAACCTTTAGTTCTTCTTTAATACTTCTCCACCACTGTTAACCTTCATTTCTAATCGTTTCCCCTACTTTCCCCTGCTTAGTCTCACTTCTTCGACTTCCCCTCCTTAATTTACTGTACTCCCCTCCCTTAATTTTCACTACCCTTTCGCATTTTTCTAGTTCCGCTTTCCCTAATTTCCTCTCACTGCCATATCCTCATTTCCCTCACTTTCCCAACTCTCCTCATTTCTTCCCACGTCCACAACCTAGTTTTCCCTACTTCGAAACCCCGCACATTACCCTCCATCATTAAGCCACCTCTAATGAAAAATAGACAAAAAGTTTTTAAAATTCTACAAAAACCGCAACATTCTACTATTAAGCAAAGAGAATAACATTATTAATAATAGAAAATTATTCAAAGAATCACTCGTATTGACATTGATAAACTATCACCTCCCTCTTATTGAAAATTAAACAACAATTGGAAAATTTGGAAAAAAAGCCTGGACTTTGTTACTCTATTCGATAATAAAATTCCTGAAGACAATAATAAATTGTTTAAACAATTTACTTAAACATATAATTATCATTGTGAAATGGTTTATTATGTACCCGAAATAATTTTAATAAAAAAGAGCGCAAACAATTATAATTAGCGTCGACAACTCGCAAAACCAATTCTTTCATTTATGGGGTTTTTATGGGATCCTATAAGGCAGACTTTTGGGGGTGATATTTAAACAGTACTATTTTATTTACATTCTTTGGCTAATTGTAAAGAGAAATGTGGAATTCCAACTGGATTCAGCAAATATTGAGTATTCTGAATAAAATATTTAAAAACACATCTTTTATCTAAAATAGGCAGAATAAGAGTCCTTTTCCTGCCCGCGGAGCGGCAGTAAAATAGCACTTTAGTGTACCGCTACGAGCGCGCATGTGAAGCGGCAGCAAGGAGGAAGAAGTGCGTGATAACTGAAAAAAAAATAAACGAAATGAGTGAGAAGAATTAATTTCTGAATCTACGTTGAACTACGAAGTGCGTTTTGGACTTATAACGTTACCCCACACGCGTGCATACGCGTATTGAAACTTTGACAGAAAATGCATCGCATAAGCGATGAAATTTTCGAAAAACTTGTACTTTTGAAAGAATATAAAGTTTTATGGAAAGCTTTAAGTAAACTGCAGCATAGAATTCTAAACTTAATAATAATTTAAATAAAAGGCATCTTCTAGACAGATTCAGTATTTTGTTATTACTTTACCTAACTTTAAATGTAATAGTTATTTTTATTAAAATTTTCAATAAAATGTACCAAGTTCTTAAGATTCCTTTCGTACATTCAAATAATTCATTAATGTATTTAACGCATTTAATGTATTTAATAAAAAAATTAACGGCAAGGTAACGCGTTAATTTTTCTCAGTAACGGTAACGCTGTATTAAAAAAAATAACGGTAACGGGTTACAAACTTTTAGGCGATAACCGTAACGTTAACGCGTTACTTTCAGACAGTAACGTGTCAAATACTGGACCTTTCCAGAAGTATTTCCTAAAAAGAAATTTCTCAGTTCTGTTTATTATTAAGAAGGCTTCAAATGTTAATTCAAAAGCAATTATTGCATTCAAAAGATTTAAAAAAATACGCCTTCAATCAAAAATAATTGGTTCATGTAAAACACCTTAAAACCAAAACCACGGACAGGCGGGCGATACAGCCGAATGAAGAAACAAACTCTCATTAGTGATAAAAAACAAATTAGCAAACCTATTTGTAATTTGGCAGGCTCATCTAGCATGATAATGAGTTTAAAATAGTGTGTTATTTACCTAGGGGGAAAAGAGGGACTTTTCGACGAGTGTATGTTTTCTGTATAAGTTTTTTTAGGCGAGCGTGTATCTCAAGCTGGAGATGAGTACTAAAAACATCCACAAGTCGAAAAAGTCCCTCTCCCCCTTGTCGCACACGACATTTTTTGTAACAAATTGATGATTTAAGACATTTCTCGAAATGTAGACATGACTTCAAACTATATTAGACTTAAAATAAAGGAAGTATGATTTGCAGGAAATTGTCAGGAAGTTTCTCAGAATATTCTTAGGAATTTTTTGGCAATTTACGGTGATTTGAACAATTATATATTGTAACTTTCCAAAAATTACCGCAAAATTCTATAATCTGCTACCAAAATTTTCTCACAGTTCTTATGGGAAATGGGCTGATTATTGTAAAATGCGAGAACATAGTTGTGTAATTTTTATCATTTCTCTTTGACGTCACTTTTTACTCCCTTGCGAGTAAAAAGTAGAGAGCCCCGTTTTATAGACTTCAAAAAGGGCGAAAATCATGCTTGTGTCATTAAAAATTATTTTTTCTTCACTTTATCATAAACAAGTAAAGCGCCTTGATACTACATGTACTAATGCTACTAAATCTCCGACAATTTCTTATTGAACTTTATGGGTCATAAAACCCAAAAAGACACTTCGCTCAAGAGAGAACTGGACAAAGTCAAACAAAAGAAAAGTGTTTAAAAATCTAAAAAAATTTCGGCAGGTTATGAGCCCAGTACTTTCAGAGTGCATAAAGATCTAATTTCCATGTTTTTGTAGCATATAAGCAACTAAGAAAATAATTGAAAATTAAAAAAAATTCTTGGTTTCATTTTGAAGGTAATTTTTCCTAGTATTTTGCTAATTTATTAGGTTAATTTTATAATTTTTCTTTAATTCTGTCCTAGAGTCAAACAATAAAAAGAATTATTATGACCTTGAAATAAATTATTTGTAGACTTGATTTATTCAACAAAACAAGCATTTACTTTTACGGGGATTCAAATACCTGATTAACAGGTCTTTGTTCCTTTGGATCCACATAGGCTTTGAATAAACGTAAGTCAGCCTCGGCAGGATTATCACGAATTATTGTACATGAGCTAACGGGGCAACCCTCTTCTATAAAAATATCTTGCCCAACTTTGGCCTCACTCATCTCTCTGGGAACAAAAACTTTCTTTAAGGGTATTTCAGGATTCATTTTGTGGTATTCCGGAGGTACGAACATCAGCTGAAAACGTAAAAATTATTCAAATATTATAAAAAACTGAGATCCGGAAATTTGATCCGCAATGGTTAAAAATATCTTCCAATATATTAAAAGGGATAAGAAAGTTACTGTTACAATAAGAGCTTTAGCAGGTGATCTAGTTTACAAGCAATCGGTATAAATATTGGAAGTGTCTACATTTACGAAAAAATTCAGCTATAGGTACCGAAATTCGGGTAGAAATAGGCTCTTCCATCAAATTGGTAAATTATAAATGCAAAGATTTTAAAGGATTTACGAGATTTCAATGATTCCAAAGTATACACATAATTTATTTAAAACTCTTTAATTTTGAATATTCTTAACTGAAAACTTTTAATTTTCAAAGATGTGTACAAGACAATTCTTAAATTATGAAGATTTTCAAGATCAAATGTCAAAACTTTCAATTCTCAAAATTCCAAATTAATGAAATTTGAAAGTTAATTCATTTAAATGACGGCATTTTTAATCTTAAACTTAAATGATAATTAATTTTAAGTTGCTCATTTCAAAAATTCAAACTCTTTATTTTAAAAATCTTCAATTAAAAGTTCCACAGTTTGGAGTATTCACAATTCAAACTCTTCAATCTTAACGATTTTCAATTTAAATGTCTTGATTTTAAATGATTTGAATTAAGTATTCTGCAATTTTAAAGAGTTTCAATTGACAATGCCTAAATTTTAAAAATTTTGAATTACAAATAATTTCTTTTTCAAAAGTTATATTCGAAAGCTATGTAATTTGGAACATTTATTAGAATATTTCCATTTTCAAGACTTAAAGCAAAAAGTTCTTCCATTTTCACGAATTTCGATACAAAACTCTTTAATTTTGAAGATTTATAAATAAAAACTCTTGAATTTTGAAAGTTCAAAAATACATAATTCTTAATTTGTGATAATTTTGAAGATCAAAAGTCAAAAAATTAAAGTTCACGAAGTTGATGAAATTGCCAATGTAAATCATCAAAATGGCAGAATTATTAATTGCAGATCAAAACTTCTACCATCTTTGATTTTAAATGTTTTATCTGAGGTAATCTTGAAATTTTTTGAAAATTTAGTTGGAAATTCATCAATATTAACTTTAAATTCAAAATTTGTCAATATTGAATATTTTGCAATGAGGACTCTTTAATATTATTATTAATAATAATAATTCTTTTATGTTTTTCAAACTGTTCTTTTAATCAGCTACGAAGCTGTTATTGTCATAAATTTTAATAAATTGGAAGCCGAAATCTTTTCACCGTAAATATATATATAAGAATTTAAAAAATATTACACTTCATGAATAACGAATAATATAAAATTCTAGTGGAATGAATTCATGTTTATTTCTTAAATTTGCATGAATTCGGGATGAGTTAATTAACGAAAAACCTTGGAATTATTAACTTACAATACAAAATTTAAACATCACTGTTCGACAATAATGCAATTTCTTAAATCGTTAATAATTATAAAAAACAAGGTTTTTAATAATGACATTGCATTTTGCAACTGGAAAAAAATATAGTTACGGCTTTTCTCAAAATAAACTCTCTACATTTAACGGTGTTTTCCAAAACTTATGGACACTCGTCGAAAAAATCCCACTTCTCCCCCTGGATGCATAATAAACTATTTAGCTGAATTTTTATTAAACAATCCTTCTTTTAATTTACTTTACCTGATTTAAAAGCCTGTCATCATTGGGATCTTCATCGGGCCAAAGACGTGCTAATCGTCTTCCACTATGTCGAGATATTATAGCCGGATCAGGTTGTCTCTTTCCACCTTTCATGTACCAAGGCCTTTTTGAAAGGTCGGTAGTGTCCAGAAAACTTTCCGCCACGTTCGCCACAACTGTTGCATTTAGCATCTTTAAATTTTTCAGGATTAAGTTCCTACATCTGTTTTCGAGCGTGGACGAGTTTTTACACAACACTCAGAAAAATGTTTATCTGAATGAAAAAAAAAAACACTTCTCCAACTATATAATTAACCTAGAATTTTCTTGATTCAAATAAAACTTCTTTGAATAAAACAGCGCACAGTGGTTTGAATCGGAAATTTATTAAACCATCCAGCCATTTCCCTTCCGGGGTAGGCGTGACTAACTCGTTGGGGAAGGGAGTAATGTGAGGAAGGGGTTTACATGTTTTAGATTGATCCACAATTCTCGTGTTATTTATTCTCGTGTTATTTATTGTCCCCTAAAATAGTCTCTGAACGCGTCTAGTATCTAGTCTGCATCATATAGCATTTCCCCATTACTATTTATCACATGGAAAAATTCTGTACTTTCATTTTCCTTCATTTTTTTATGAAGCAGTTTCTTGCTTCGTTCAAAGTCATTTTCTATTTCGTTCTCTTCTTCTACTCTAATTTTATCTTTACTCTTCTTAATTAATCGTTTGAGTACCCTCTTTTTGTGTCTGTAATCATTTGTACGTCTATTTCTTTCCTCATCGTCAAGACCAGCGACGCTCAAAGTTTTCCTGTACGCTTCTTTCTTTGCTTTTCGAGCATCCTGAATTTTATCATTCCCCCACGCATCACCAGACATTCAACTTTGTCCAAACGCCTTCTTTATCTTTGTTTTTTATAAGCGCCTCCTGTGTTGCCCCATCTATGCCTGCGGTTATCTCATTTTGGAAATATATTCGCACATCCGGTATTTGTAGATTCTCAATTTTGATTCGCGTTTGTTTTGCTTTCTTGGTTCTCTTTTCTTCCCATGCCCGACCTAAGTTAATTTTGGAGATCAGAAGGTAATGATCAGTATTGCATTCAGAACCCCTTATAACAAAGTATTTGTATTAAACAAACCCCTTTCTAAGCATAAGCCAACTAATTTATTTTTTTTATAGTTTTTTCTTAAATCCCCAAAATTACCTAGTACTCTTTCTGTATCATGATTTTGGATGCCTACCCATCCATTTATATCTCCTAGCAGAATTATTCTTTCACCACAATCGCAAATATTTATTTTGTCATTTATAGTGACCCAAATCTTCTGATTTCTACTTTTATTCTAGCCCACAGCAATCTGGGAGATACGAAATAATGATCTCCGAGATGCTGCTCGACTATCGGTTCGCGCGCTTCGCGCTCGATGATATGTTTATCTCGCGCTCCACGCTCGATTATGTGTTTATCTCACGCTTCGCGCTCGGTTGTGTATTTACCTCGTATTTGTTTATTATTTAGCATTAAATTGTGTTCTTAGCTGCGCTGAAATACGCATCATTTCAATGAATGTACATCATTGCAATTCATAATATGCATGGAAATTAAAAAATACTTATTTCTACTGCCTTGTTTTTATCATTTTTTATTTTTAATCTTCATTTTCACGATTAAAAAAAAACACTTTCTGTAAAAAAAAATCTCGTTAAAAATTTGTAAATCTTTTTTTGTTGAATTAATTCAGACAAATTTATTCTCGTAGCTTGTATCGCTTGTACACGAATTTAGGTTTCTTTATTTTCACTGTTGTTTTTGACGAATAAAACAAAAACTACTCATCATATAAAAAAGTAATTTATGAGAAGTTTTTAAATATTTTTTAGGTGCGCAAATTTTTTCAATCTATCACTTTTAGTGTCTTGCTTTTTTTGAACACGAACATTTTTGGAAATACTCTGTTTGACATTTCCATCAAAAATGGCTAGGTAACGAAAACAATCTTTCTTTTTGTTCCCTCAAACTGTGTGCCAAAGCTAAATCCAATCGCATTAGTCTTTCGAAAGTTATCCGGTATACAGGCAATGAAAACGACAAGCAGACACCTCCGTAAAAACTGATTTCTTCTGGCTCAGGAGAACTCAAAACGTGGACATTTGATGAAATCTTTGAAAGTTAGTTTTCAAATAAAACTAATACCTTCTCATTATGGATGAAAAAATAAAAATATAAAATGATAAAACTGAAAGAATCTCATCCATGGAGGTTCTTACGCAACTAATGCTGATTACTACTAAAATAATGTTTGACATCGGTGAAAATCGGTGAAAAATTGTAGGCTGTAGTGACTATTCAATAAGCACTAGCACAAAATGAAATGGTTTTATAAACTAATAGGATAGCAGTACCACACTAAGAAAAATTTTTTGTTAAAAAAAACGTTTGACACTATTTTAAATATGGAATATATTTGATTCAAATCAAATTTGTTTGAGTTAAGCAACGTTGTTCATATAAAATACATTTCACTCAAATCAAACAAATATTTTGGAAATTCAATGAAATATTGGTTTCACCCTAAACCAAACAAAGATTTATTTTTAATTCAGACAAACATTTTTCCAAGTGTGACATTTTTTGTCTCCGAATTTCTTTATCCTGTCTGAAAAAGGTGATATAACGAAATGTGTAAAAAATCTCGCAATCATTGCTGCTGGAAACCTGAAACTCATTAGATTTAAGGACAGTTTTTTTTTGTTCATAATAATAAAATTTACAAGCTTCAACAATTTCGGATTTCGTTAATGTTTTTCCTCGAAAATTAATATTTTCGTTCCGAAATAATTAGATATCAAAGAAGGTTCGTAATTTTTAAACAATTTTATGCTATGATATCGTTTTACATTTCGAATAAGGTTTAAAATAACGAAATATTTTTTTTATTTTCTGTTACTCTTTCTATCGTAAATTATTACCATGTTTTACTAAAAAGTATTTGATTTCAAAGAATATTTTTAATGTTACTAAAACTTTAGGTTATGTTTCACATGGAGTTAGTATTTTTCAACAAAAAACATTTGATTTAAATTCACGATTTTGATTTAAAATAATAAAATGTACACGTTTCCACATTTTCGGTTTCTATTAGTGTTTTTCGTCGGAAATTTAGGGTTTTTTTTCAATCAAGAGATACCAAAAATGATTTAAAATTTATAAGCAATTTCAGGTAAGGTTGTCGTTTAACATCGAAAATGGGTATTTTTAATTTTTAAAATTCAACTTTGCAGGCGATTCACAACTTTCAACAATTATAAATAATGTTAGCGTTTTTCATCGGAAATATAGGTATAGATTTCAAAGAAGATTGACAATTTTTAAATAATTTAGAGTTATTTTTACGATTTTCACTGAAAGTGGGTTACTTCAAACAAAACTAATTACACTTCATTAAAGATTCACAATTCAGAAAAACTTTTTGTTCTGTTATATTAATGTTTTTCGTCAAAAATTGTTAGTCATAATTTTAAAAAATCATAAAATTTTCCTAATTATCATTATTTCTCGGACTATCTTTTAAAAGCAGTAAATAAACCATTGTTTTACATTTCTGGATTTTCTTCGCGTTTCATATCGAAAATGAGCAATTTTCGTATATAATCATGAGATTTCAATGAAGAAACAAAATTTAGTTTGACTATTAGATGAAGCTCGCATTTTTCACCTAAAATCGATATAGATTTCAAAAATTTACAAATTTTAAACATGAAATATTTGAACTTGGAAAACCACCATGAAATGTTTCTATTGCATTTGAAAAATATTAATAATATTTCGAAGTACAGAAAAGAAAAAAATTTATTTTGGTAGGCAAAAATAAAAAAGAGGAAAGAAAAATGAGCAGGCAACCAATCAGCAAAATAACTACGATGCCCTCTCCCTGACACCCTGGAATAAAGTTTCTACTTGCTCGAAACCATTTTTTTGTTTTTTTTTTGCTCTTTTTTCTTTATTTTATTTTCTGCCATGTTAAGGGTGCTGTATGAGTACAGAAATGTTGTTCATTATTTTTTACATTTTGTTTATCTAGACATTTTTCAATGTACCTTTACCGAGGTTCTGGTGGTTCGGAACCCACCTTAAGCTGTTGGTCCCCGCATCGTGTACTTGACTGCAACCCAGTCCGTCAATGATGGGGTAAAAACCAGGCTTTGTCCAATATGTCTGGGCAGACTGCTCTCATCAGATCACTTGATTGCATTATAAAAATGCGTCCGTGACTGATGATATATACCGGGACAGCCCCGTGCAAAATGATCAAATAAAAAAAATTCAACTCTAACCAAAAATGCCTTCGACATATTGGGCAATATAAGCCTGTGACATTATTTCAACACAGAAATGTTTTTGTTATAATAAAAAAACAAAAGAAATAAAAAGCGAAAGAAGGGTAATTGGTTGGTTGCTTTCCCATTATTCTTTCCTCTTTTTCATTTTTGTTTAAAAAAAAGGATTTTTTTCTTTTCTTTCTTAGAAAAGTTTTTATTTTATTTTTTCAAATTTAAATAGGAACATTTTATTGTTATTCTCCAAATTTGGTCGGTGGATTCTTTGATTTATTTTCAGAAATTCTGTACAATACCTTCATTATTTGACGTTAAATATAATTTTAAATTTGACTTTAATCTTATCTGAATTTCTTAAATTTCAAATAAATTATGTAATAATATTATTATTTATTATGATTACATAAAAATTCTTACCTGAGAGCTATCAACCACTCGGATGGACTGTATTTGCCCGGCATCTTCACGTAAACTGTTCCAAATTTCTTTTTCCAAAACATTCATAATCACCAACAGCGTTCCCGTAAAGCAAAAAACGCATAGAAAACATAGTTTTAATGACAACATGGCAACTCTGCTATAGTCCAGTGTGTCAGTCATCATTGCCAGATTTCGACTAATCTGAAAAGAAAACAACAACTTGTTTGAAAAAAGATAAATAAATAAGAAATAATGTTAAAAACATTCTGGAATTAATTGGGAAGCAATAGAAAACATTTTTGTGATAAAGGTACATTAGGGAGGTCTGAGGTGTGTGTGTGTGTGTGTGTGTGTGTGTGTGTGTGTGTGTGTGTGTGTGTGTGTGTGTGTGTGTGTGTGTGTGTGTGTGTGTGTGTGTGTGTGTGTGTGTGTGTGTGTGTGTGTGTGTGTGTGTGTGTGTGTGTGTGTGTGTGTGTGTGTGTGTGTGTGTGTGTGTGTGTGTGTGTGTGTGTGTGTGTGTGTGTGTGTGTGTGTGTGCAGGGTTTCTCAAGCCGATTTTTATAAATAAAATGTTTAACTAGTTTAAATTTTCGCTTTCTGTATTTTATGATTCAGCATGCGAACAGTATAACCTTTTCAATAAATTACAGCATTCAGAGTTTCGGCAGAATTTAAAAACGGTATTTAAAGATATCAAAAGCCGGTTTTTGAATATAAAATGCTATGTTTTTTTTGCTGAAACTCTGAGTGATATATTTCAATAAAAAGATTAGTATGTATTTTTTTAATGAAAAAAACCGTTTTTGGACATTATTATTGTCACTTTACGGGAAGAATGTTTGACTTTTGATTTTTTTGTAAATAAGCAAATGGAAATATACAAAATCAGAACTATTAAAAAAACATGAACATTTAGGTTGTTACTTTTTCCTCCTTTTCACCCATTTTATCGTTTTTGAAAAATTTTCACTTTTTCACCTATCTTGAAAATCTGTCACCTATTTCACATTTTTAAAATTTAAAGATAAAATTCTGACAAAATTATCAATATTTGAATTGGATAAGGCAAATAAAGTAGTTATAAAATATCCAAAGGAAAATGAAAATTTATTCTTTATGTAATTCAATATTGTAAATAAATTAATCAGCCAATAATTAATTAATCTGCTAATAATATAGAAAGCGTTAAAGAGTTATTTACATCCAATAATTAAAATAGTTTTTACTTTATATTTTTCTGAAAATTTTAATTAAACTATTCCAGAAAAAAATATATAAGTTCATATTATTTCGAAATCAGAATTCAGATACTAATTTCACAACACAACAAAAATTGAATCAAATAATATAATTTAAATAGACGTATTTTATACTTTACTAAACTTTTATTATACAAATTATAACCTGTTGTTGAATTTTTTTACTAATTAAAAAAATATATTTACTAATAATTTTGAAAATTAAATTTAGATGCTTATGTCACACAATTGTAAGCATCATTAAAATTATATAATTGCAATAGACGTATTTGAGAGAAAAAGAACTTTTATTGCGAAAGTAATAGCTAATATTCAATTACATAATCTGAGAGGGAATAATCAATTTATATTACATAATTTAAAACTTTTTAAATTTAAACTTGATGTTATCCAATATTGTGATCAAAACTAATCAGCTAAAAATTAATGAAATAGTTCACAACATAAAAAGCCTTAAACGATTATTTTCATTGAAACAATCAAATTATTTCTATTTTACATTTTCTATTAATTTATAACTTCATTTTTTATTATTTGGATTTATCAATGATCTTTCAAAATTATGCCAGAAAATTCAATTTTTAATATAATGAATTAATAATCAATCAATCATTTCAAAACATAAAAAGCATTAAACAATTATTTTAAACGAAATTTTGAAATAATTTTCACTTTATATCTTAAATTTGGTTCAATTTGGTTACTTAAAATTTAAATCAATAATAACCTTTTATACAAATTTTATAAAAACAAAATCATATGCATATATAATTTTCAAATATTCGTGCAACACCGTCGCAAAGATTTAAAATAATTATAAGTGATTATAATGAAGAAATTTGAAATAAAAACAAATTCTAGCCGATATTCAATTACATAATCCTAAAGTAAATAATCAAACAAGGCAATATATTTAAAAGCAATTAATATTAAATCCTTATGTAATTTTTATATTGTGAAAAAATGTAAGCAGCTAATAATAATTATCTGATCAGTTTGAAACATAAAAGACAGCAATAATTTTTTTCACTGAAACATTCTATTAATGTATGTGTGCCTGTATGTCTATATTTCTGTATGTATGTATGTCTGCCTGTAGAATCCTAAGTTATAATTGTACTTTCAATGGCCGTCAGGTCTTCTATTCAGAAATTGTCACGTCGTAACTTTTAATTTGTTCTCTAAAATTTTAGTATCAACTGGATAGACGTCTTTTGTTTATTTAGGGAAAGTTTTTATGTTTTTACACGTAGCTTAAAGTCATTTTTGTTATAGTACGTATTGGCAGTTTAGAAGCTTAAGGCTTTTGCCTGTAAACTAAATTTCTTCCTAACCATTTTCCAGATTACAGTTTCAGATGTTTAAAATATCTCAAATGCAGCAGTTATACTAATCTAAGTTTGTCGATATTTTTGATTCTTAAAATCTCTATCTTTGTTCATCTCCCAACTCATTGCTGACCCTACCATATACAACATTTACCGCCGCACAGGTTTACAATTGTACTTGAATTTTCTCTGAAGATGATTTCACTTTCCAAAATATTCTGCGTTGCTATTTGAATGCGTTTCAATTCTCCTACTTTTAGATTTCCTCACCAATAAACAATAACCATCCCTTCTTCAACTTTGTACTTCACCTACGCTAAGCCTACTCTGACTGTATTTTCACAAATCAGTTACGAACTGCATTCCGTAGCAGAACGTAGTTAGTTTCATATCCGGTCTTCAACTTAATCTCATCTGAGATCCATAAATAATTATACCATTAACAGTTTACAAACCCTCCGAGAAATAATTGATTGGACACGATGAATAACGATTAAGAGTAATCAAAAGTTGAATCGGTTTAAATTGTTGCTAATTGTGCCAATTGTTCCGAATCGGATTGAATTGAGTAAATTCACTTGTCTGCAATACGCCCTATGCAGTTTTCGTTTGTAACACACATGACGCGCACGTGTTTATTGGTTAGATATTACATTTTTAGTAATTTAGCAAAAGTTTTAAGTGCAACAAAATATAATGTTCAGGCGGTATACCGAACGAAATGTTAAAAGTATATAGATTAACAACATGTAAAATTCATTCCGTTTAACGATGTGACAGTGATGTAGTCTGATTATCAGGTAAGCAATTTGATTTAGCGGGTATATTATTGTAAAACGTTTATTTACTTCTTATTAAATCTACATTGTTGAAATTTGTTTGACAGAGTAAAAATGCGCTCGTGAATAATTAAGGCAAAATCAAAATGCTGTAGTGAAAACTTTTAACCCCTAACTCAGAATAGTGGATACCCAATTGAAAACGATTGGCAACATTATAGAAGGTAGGATGGCGCCAATATTTTGAAGCTCAGACTAAAAAAATTATAAATAACTCCTTCAATTTTTAGTAGAAAAACTTATCCAATCCTTTTAAGTTTCTTGCAATATAACAATTTTGAATTTATAAATATGTTTGATATAAAATTCTTGACAATTCTAGTTTTAAATATTTAAAATATTAAATTTGGAATATTTAATTAGGTTCAAAAATAATTTATATACGTGCGGAATTCATCACAACAAATGGTTTTCCTTCCATAAGCACCGAAATTTTTTATATTCTCTCCTTCCTGAAACAGTGTTATTAATGGCCACATATTTCTGTAATTTTGTTCAAACTTTTTATTTAATAATCTGAAAAAAAGTTTAGTTTTGGTCTTTATGTCCATTTCTCTTTATCATAATTTCATAAAATCTTATGTAACCGTATGGACATTTTTCAACATTTTAGCATATTGAAGAATAAGAGTTTATTTTCAATTTACGAATTGTTTTCAACGTTTTTTATAAAAAGTTTCTATTAGGCTTGTCATTTTTACATATATTAATGAACGTTTGAGTTCCAGATTTTTCCTTCAATTTTAGTGGCTACCTTGCGAATAATAGAAAAATTGATTTTACGTCAATCATTAGTGGTAAAAAGGAAGTCATAATCTAAGGATTACCGAATATAACGTCACCGGCATTGATGTAAATTCACTATTCAATTTAGAAAGAATTTTGTTCATCATTTTGGGTACTTATATTTCAATGAACTAAAAATTTCTAAAGTTGAATTATTAAAAACTTTTTTTATTATAAAATAAAATTATGTGTTAGTAATTGGAAATAATTGAAAATTGAGACCTCTTTCTGACAAAAAAATATTTTATCTCTATTATTAATTTTTAATTGTTGCATTTTATTTAAGTAATAACAGCTTGGCATTTTTATATAATAAAATAATACTTTAATAGCTTTTATGAAGATTCACGTTTCTAAATTGTTCGCGTACTGTTTTCAAAAGCTTAACCGATTTTAAAACTTATAAAAATTTATAAAAAATTGCACTAAAATAAACAATCCAAGAGTGCATAATAAAAAATAAAAAATTTGCTTCATTTTCACAAAATCAACTTTTTTATTCATATCAGGTATGTGATTTTATATTTTCAACATAAAATACTATTAGCACATTTTTTTGTAGAACCACTTTCATTTCGTAAGAATTATTTACAAAACGTTTATTTACTTTATTTCATAATATATACTGTTTCAAATTTATATTATTCTGAAAAAGAAAATAACGGTCTTTAAATAATTCCCGCCAGACCAAAGACTGACATCACTTGGCAAATTCCAAGTACCCGATTCGAAACAACTGGAAATTAAAAATGCTCCATCGTTGCCAATTGTTTTGATGCAATTAAGAAATACGATTTGGAACGATTGAGATATTAGATATATTGGTTCTTATCGATCTCAATTGATTATTTCTAGA
>NC_046664.1:29825400-29830969 GCF_010883055.1 Belonocnema kinseyi
TGTAACCATATTCAGCAGAAACCCTTGGTACAGGGACCCTCTATCCGCAACCCGAGGACGCGTTCGGTGGCTTTGTCATAGGCCCTTCGGTTTGATATATATTGCCGATGAAAAACGCCAACATAATTTATAATTGTTGAAAACTGTGAATCGCCTGCAATGTTTATTTTTAAAAAAGTTTTTTGTTAGAAAATATCAGCTTCAGGTGAAACATGACCTAAAGTCTTAGCAACATTTAAAATATTCTTCGAAATCAAATAATTCTAGCCTTTCCAGTCTCAGAGACTTTACGAGGTTCTGATGAAGAATAATTCAATATAATGCAAGTACTTCAGTACTTCTTATTATAATGTGTATGCCTTGTAGAATGCGCTTTTTTGATAATAGCAAAAATTTTAATTAAAATATTCTTAACAAATAATCATGAATAAGAGTATAGAAATGTTATATCCGTCCATCTTCTTACTTGTATCGAATGCAGAAAAAAAGTACAATGTGATTTTATTGGATAAAATGAATGTTTAGTAGATTATAAATTTCCTATATTCAATCAATTCTTAATAATAATTTTGTTCTTCGTTCATTGATTGGAACGGTAGATTGGCGTTATATTTTTGTATGTTTAGTAATGAATATTGATAAAGAAAATTTTAATAAAAATTTTTTCTGTTTCAAGGAATACCCAAATTTTTGTTTCCTAATCATAAAAAAAAGTTGTGGTACTATAATAAAAATTAAATCATTTTATTCCAGTATATTTAATTAACATATAATTAATACCATAAGTCATAGATGTGATGCAGTTTAAGTGAAAAATTAATTAAAGAGACGTTAAGCCATAATCCGCCTAATTTATTCTGTCGGATTGAGATTTGCTCGAGTTGTGCGATATATCTTGATGCTCGGGAATCCATAAAGCATTTTTTTATTCTGAATGTATAATTTTCGATCAATTGAAATAATGTTTATTATCCTAAAAAAAAATTTTAATAGATTGATATTCCATAAGTTCACGTATTTTGGGTGAATTTAGACACGGTCTATATTTTAAGACCTTCATTAATTTTTAATTCATCTTATATATCGTATGGAATACAATGAGACGAAAAATGGTAAAGTGGTAACTTTAGCTTTTTTTTGGAAAAATGTCAGATTCACATGAAATTTGAATATCTGATAAAGTACATGCCAGCAATTAAAATTAACCTTTAGAAAGTAGTAAGAAAATGAGGACAAACTATTTGTTTGAGTTGTGAAGGTGTTTTTCACACTGTATGAAATTTAGAAAGAGAATACGACTGTACTAATAAATGGTAAGTGCGCGCTCAAGCTCGAAGTGTCTGAGCTGTGAGGGAGCTGGATCGCTACTGCCTTTCCCTCTCTCGCAGCTTTTCTCGACTTCAGATCGCAGCGTCGTCTCTAGACTGCTTCGCGCAAGAAAAGAGCGCGGTAAATTTGCTGAATGCTCGTATATCATTCAACACCGCCCGCCTCGTTCCATGTACGATTTTCATTGTTGATTCCGCCCACCTCGTCTTGGATGAGAAGGTGATGAAACTTCAGGAGCCGCCCACCGTGACGGCGAAATTGAAGACCGGTTCGTCGGTGGCGCCGACGCAGACTCTTCTATGATGGGCAGGACTGTCAATTTCATTATAGGTCGGACATAAACACCGTGTTCGGTTTTCACTGTAGTTGTTCTCACCAGGCCGTCGCGCCCGGGATGGACTGCTATAACGCGCCTCAAAGGCCGACGGCCATTCGCACCTAGAAGCGAGGGGTCTAAAATTGACACCAAGCTGCCAACTTAAATATTGTCTCGGGGATGGATCCAATTGTATCTCTGCTGCAGAGTGTTCAAGTATTCACGGCTCGCATTGCTTTTACTAGCTGCCTATGTTGGAGGTGGTCCATACGCTCTTCGTGGATTGGAAATTCGGGAACGGAAAGCAAGGAATCGCTCAATAGTAAGTGACCGGGAGTGCAAACACGAAGATCGTCGATGTCGCCAGAGATCGGTCCAAGCGGTCGAGAGTTAAGCACTACCTCGATGCTTACCAATAGAGTTCTAAATTCTTCGTAGGTGAGATTTCTTGATCCGATTGTCTTCTTTAGATGAATCTTGAATGACCGCACAGCGACCTCCAAAATCCCCCGAAATGTGACATCGACGGGGGTATGGGATTCCAAGAAATACCTTCCTCAGCCAAACGAGTCGTCACTTGGTCCCAGTTCAATGACTCTTGGTATAGTGCTTCTTTAAGCTCAATATCAGCACGGTGAAAGTTGGTTGCGATGTCGCTCCAAAACTCAGCAGGTCTTCCGGGACTCCTGTTCGAGCGAAGGCTCAAGAGGGCGTGACTCGTACTGCGAATAGATTCGCCATCAACTGTGTCGTAGGAGACGATCAGTGTCGAACACAGACAACACATTTTGATATAAAATGCCGGACCCTGCGCTTTCAGCCGATGACTCATGCCCGCTGAAGTACGTAGAATTACGTTGAATGAAAGCCTTTATGAAGAGAGCGGGCATGAGCCCATCCGACAATGAGTTCGGCGAGATGAGAAGTTCCGTCCAAAATTGGAGTGTGTTTTACATGATAAGGCAACTAGAAATGCTCAAGTCGGCCTCCAACTCTCAGAATTCTACTTGGATAAACAAGGTGGCTAAGCGTTCTTAGCGGACCTTTTGGTAAAGGGTTCGCTCTTCCATCTAGTTACATCTGTTTTAATAAATTAATCTCGCTATTGAAGGTTTCTCTCTGAGCGTACCTGATGCAGGACTTTAGTTCTGTATGAATTTCTGTTGGTGTTATTGGGTCCAGGATATTAGCCGTAGGTTCGCAATTTAATCTTTGTCGAACCCACCTACGAAGCCGTCTCAAGAATCTCAGGAGTGGACCGAGATTGGAGAACTTTGACATATGATCTGATCTTTGTTGATTTGCGATGCACGCGAAGGCGATGGATTGGTCGTTTTCACTAAAACTGTGAATCTGTCCGTCCTGCTGATCTATTAGCCATTGCGAGCCACGTTGGACCACTAAACCAACAGTTTTCGTATAGAAGTTGCCTTACATTCACGCCGCGAGAAGCGACGTCAGCCGAATTCAACTCAGGTGGGACATATCGCCAGATCGTCGACGGGGAAAGCTCTTGAATTTGGTGGACGTAACTGTTCACGATTGAGTTGCCTGTTTGTTCCTTTGAGCGGATCCAGTGCAAAACAATCTGGGAATCAGGCCAAGCACAGCACAGGTGTGGCGGTATCTCGAGCTTAATGCAGACTCTGTATAGTAGTCGGGCAGTGATTAAAGCAGCTCGTAGTTCGATACGAGGGATCGTCATCCCTGGCAATTTTTTCTCCGAAGGTCGCAGGCTACGGATTGGCGCCAATTTGATTTTTGCGACAAGCAAATTCACTACGCCAGTGTCATCAGTTGTTGATGTTCGTGAGTAGACCACCAAACCCCTGGCTCGTCTGTTTGCATCCGAAAAAGCGTGAATCGCTGTGTTATTTGGTTGCGGGCTTGTGGGGATCCATCTGTGAAGGGAGATCTTGTTGAAGGCGGAAAAGCTCTCGCATGTAGTTTTCCATCTTCGACTCATAGACGATGGCAGCGACTCACCCCAGTCCGAGCCGGCTCTCCATAATTCTTGAATGAGGAGTTTTACCATTAGCGTAGCCGAGACAAGCCAACCACATGGATTAAATATTGATGTCAATGACGACAGTATTCTGCGCTTGCTTTGCTGGTTTGCAACGGTGCAAGGGCGCCCAAGTCCTAGTGTATCTTTCTGCGGACACTACCGCGATCCCCATTTCAGGAACGAGATTATCGGCAAAGAAACTGATCCATGTTGGCCGAAGATGGTCGCTCGCATCTAGACTTCGCAGCAGCTCAGTTTGATTTGATACCCACTTTCCTAAACGGAATCCTCCGGCCTTCGTCAATTTAATGAGATGATCCTGTAGCCGGAGAGCGTCTTCCAACTCGTGAGCTCCTGTGAGAATATCGTCGACATCTGTCCTTCAGCAATGCCTCTGTAGCTTCCGGGTAATCCCTCCCTTCGTCGTTCCACAGCTGCTGTATAGTTCGAAGGGAGAGATAGGGAGCGCATGTCGTTCCATATGTGACTGTTAGCAGTTGCATGTGTCGAACTGGTTCTTCTTTGTTCGGGCTCCACAATGTGCGCTGTAGGTCCACGTCTCTCTCATCAAGCCATATTCCTCAAAACATCATTTGGATGTCCGTGGCGAACCCGACTGTACGCGTTCTCCAGCGCAATAAGACCACCCAAACCTCTACTTGTAGCTTTGGATCACAGTGTAATATGTCGATGAGGCTCCATCCCGAAGATGTGGGTCGAGAAGCGTCGAATCTATATGCAGCGGCAAAGCGAGCAGGTGAACGATGTACTTCTCATCTAGGTCGCGGCGGTGCTCAAGGAAGATCTTCTCGCTGGCTTCGTGTAGTTCTAAATTGCGATGTATGGGAGGCACGTCTTCCATTTCCCAAAATCGTTGAATAAAGTCATTGACAAGAAGGTTTCCGCTTTGCATGGTTCCGGGTTTTACCAGCTCCGGCAGTAGATCAGCTCCCAGCTGCAACGCGATTGATCTGAGGATACCGAATTGTGGATCAGCAAGTCGCCTGTCTTTCCAAACACGTTTTTTTCCACCGGTGACGAGCGACCTAGCAGATGAAGATAAAGTTAGGTTATTCGAGTGGATCGCTGAACGACGTCATCTTCCACGCCAATTATGCAGTTGTTGGTTTCTTTGGTGGTCGCCTTCAATCTTCGAACGACCTCTGCTGAGACTAGTATGAGTTCGGAGGAAGCATCCAACGAAGCTCGAGTTTCTATGGGAGGTTGCCTAAAGCTGCCCGCAGATAGCATTTCTGTGGGAAAACGGGTAGTCAATGTAACCTAGGAGGGTCTTGCTCTATGGAGTCGGTGCTCTCCACTACAGTTGCTGCTGTGACCTTGGGCATTTTGGGCGGAATCTCTGCGTCCTGACCGGATAAATGACCCTTGTAACCAGCCTCATGTAGTAAGGTGTGATGGGACGCTCGCACTGCTGACATGTTCACTGAGATGGGCATGATCTTACAGTATGTCCCGACCGTAAGCAGTTAAAGCAAAGACGGGCCTGCACAGCTTTATTTCGGCGCTCTCTTGGTTCTTGCTCCATGAATGCTTCGCAGCGACCTGTGTAGTTTTTGGCTTTACACTACGCGCAGCTACTAGGTACAAAGCGAGTGGCATAAGTTCGTAATCCACGCAAGCCACTAGAAGCTGGTCTAGATCGAGATAAAGCTAGGTCATTCGATGAGCATGCGCCAGTTGAGCGACTGCGGCTACTCAAAAATTTGCTCAATTGTTCAAATGATGTCTGCCTTTGTCCCAACCTGGACGGGACGGTGCCCCCTTGTACCTTTGAGTCCAGTCTCTCTTGTTTATCCTACCATGCGCGTGGAGTGATCGGATCCATGACCGATGCTGTAAAAGTAAATCATTTTTATATTAGGGATTTATAATTACAGTTAAAAACTAAACTACCC
>NC_046664.1:29831069-29833629 GCF_010883055.1 Belonocnema kinseyi
ATGGTGAGTCGACGACCCGGGTGCACCAGGTCGTGCCCCAGGTATTTTAGCACCTATTCTACGAAAACTTTTTCAAAATTTAGATTGTTTTAACAGCCAAAATAACTAAAAATTGTGATTCGACGATCCGGGTGCACTAGGTCGAGCACAATGTACTTTAATATGTATTCGACGAGAACATTTTCAAAATTTATACTTTTTGAATAATAAAGACAGTTCTAAATGGTGAGTCAAAGACCTGGGTGCACCAGGTCGCGCCCCAGGTCGACTCTAATTTTCAGTGATTTTGGCTGTTGGAATAATCTAACTTTTTGAAAATGTCTCGTAGAATACGTGCTAAACTACCTGAGGTGCGACCTGGTTTACCCATGTAGTCGACTCACCATTTGGAATTGTTTTCATTTTTCACAAAATTCAAATTTTTAAAAAGTTCTCGCAGAATACGTATTATACTACCTGGTGCTCGATCTGGAGCACTCGGATCGTCGACTCACAATTTTTAGTAATTTTAGCTGTTGAAACAATCTAAATTTTGAAGCAGTTCTGGTAGCATACGCACTAAGCTACCTAGGGCGCAACTTGGTGCACCCGGGTCGTCGACATACAATTTTTAGTAATTTTGGCTGTTGAAACAATCTCAGTTTTGAAAAAGTTCTCGTAGAATACGTGATAAGATACCTGGGGCGTGACCTGGTGCACCAGAGTCGTCGACTGACCATTTGGAATTGTTTTCATTATTCACAGAATTTTAATTTTTTAAAAGGTCTCGTAGAATACGTATTATACTACCTGGTATGCTAGATCAGGTACACCTGGATCGTTGGCTCACAATTTTTAGTAATTTTGGCTGTTTGAACAATCTTCATTTTGAAAAAATTCTCGTAGAATACGTGCTAAGCTACCTAGTGCGCGACTACATTCACACGGATCGTCGACTTACTAATGGTAGTTATTTTGGAAATTGGCATAATTTAAATTCTTAAAAAAAGTCGGCTATTGGCAAACCTAATATTTTTATTTTTAACTCAGGCTAATTTTCTCTGAGACTTACATGTTCTTAAGAATATTGATGAGTGTTTAACGTGTTTAACTTTTTTCACACGAGTATTTGCTTTTAAATAAACTTTCATGGGTAGGAAATGATTTTTATTTTAGTAAAATATAATCGCCTTTTTCGATAAAAAACGAATCTTTTGTGTTGAAAATTCAAACGCTTGGTAGAAAAGTCAAGTATTTTGTTAAAAAGCCATCTTTTTGAGTAGAAATCTATTATTCTCTGTTGAAAGTTCAACTTTTTGGTTAGAAATTCCAATATCTTGTTAATAATTCATCTTTCTTGATTGAAAATTATCTTTTCTTTTTTAATTCATCTTTTCTGATTTTTAAGGCTACTTTGTTCTGAAACATTTGACTTTAGTGCTTGAAAACTTTATTTTTTGTTGAAAATTCATAATTGGTAGTAGAAACTCCTTCTTTCTTGATTTAAAATTAACATTTTTTCATGAAAATTCAAATGTCTTCTAGAAAGTTTGTATGTTTTTCATAAAAATTCAAATGTTGGAATTATAATATTTTTGTTTGAAAATTGGACAATTCGATCAAAAATTCATCTTTGAAGGCTAAAAATTCAAATATTTTATTAGAAATTTAACTATTTTGTGAAAAATCGAATTATTTGGAAATATTTAACTATTATGTTAAATTTATCATTTTTTGTTATAAATGTAATTATGCTGTTAAAAGTTCATATTGAAAATCCTTCTACTTGGTTAAAAGTTTATCTTTCCTGTTTGAAAAGAACCTTTCTTTTAATTTAGTCCGACTTCCATAAAATTAATCATTTTTGCTTCAAAATTGTACTATTTGCTTAAATTTTAAACTAACAATTAATTAATGTAAATAATTTTTCGGTCAAAAAACAGACTTATAAAGTGAAAGTTTAGACAATCATTTGATTTTACTAGATTAAAAATAAATAATCGATTTTAAATTTAAAGGAAAAAACACCTTTTTCATCACAAATAAAAATTTCAAATAATTTTTTCTTTCTTAATGCACTTTACAATTATTGTTTGTTGTAAAGAATTAGAAACAAAAACATAAAAAAATAATTTTAAATAAGAACGCTAACGGTAACCAATCTGGTAAATATGTACAAAAACAATAATTATAATTGATTAAATATCAATTAATTTCCAAACAATTCTTTATTGTGAAATAATTATTTATTAATTATTAATCAATTTAAAAATAATTAACTTTTGACTATGTAGGCAGAACTCCACTTGCTTTGAACTTTTGTTCTGATAATTTATGTACCGAAAATTAATTTGATTGTGAAATAAATAGTAATATATTACTTTTAAATATTTTCATATGATTCAAAGCCAATGAAATTTATTTTAATATCAAGATTCCTTTTAAATTATTGTTATAACATGGTGTAAATATAATCCCATTAGTGTACCAGGTGTATACATATGAAACCGGTATTGCCATTTAGCGGCCAGTAGGCACACTTGTAGGCACTGTCGGAACTTACCATTTGTGCTAATTGGCG
>NC_046664.1:29833729-29848152 GCF_010883055.1 Belonocnema kinseyi
GCGCATACTTTGAATAAAATATTTGTTATCATTCTCTTGAAATAAATGTGTTTTTTTCTTGAAAAAATACCGGTTTCATATGTATACACCTGGTATATCATAAATTATATCGTGAAATAGTCAAGAAATTTACAGTGACTTTTAAGAAAACAGCCAAAATTAGATCTTGTTTTAAATTTTTGAAACCTTAACGTCAATTAGACTGGGTAAAACATATTTTAGCGGAATTATCTCTATACATGTATGAATCAAATTGCTTCGGACTATTTTTATTGATAGCTTAAATTAAAAAAAAATTGTTGTTAAACTTTGAAGAAGTTCTTCGTTTTTTGAGATTTGTAGCTATATATCTACGATGCAGACACAACAGGATTTTTTAAATGAAATTTTAGGGCAATGTTTTTGACACCCAATAGAAAGTTTTGATTGCTAATAGTACTTCGCGCAAAAAACTGTTTTTATTGTATGCTTCTATTTATATGAATATAGATAATACAGTGTATGTTGGATTTTCTGTCAGCCAAAAAACTCGATTAAAATTGTACTAAATAAGACTTAAGAGAATTAAATAAGGAATACAAGTATTAATAAGATCTATAAAAGAATTCATTCAGCACCATGGAGAATATAAAAAGGACCTATAGTTCGACTCGGGAATTTCCGATAAAAAATATATACCAATTTTAAATGCAAATGACGGAAATAATCGACAGTTCCTCAAATTTGTTTATCTTTCTAGAAATACAATTAATTTTCATTAAGAGTACCTTTGTGATAGGACGCGTACTTTTTGTTTTATTCGTGAAAAATAACATTGAAAATGAAAAAATAAATTTTTTTTTTTGAAAAACGACGAAAGTTACGAAAAAATAAACAAAAAACCTTTGAAGAAATTTCAACTTTGTTAATTATGCAGGAAAAAATCTGAAAATTTATTGAGGGGTCTTTCAGAATCTGACCCGAAAATTTCGAAAAAACTACCCCTTCCGTTCCGACCGTACAAATACCACTAAAATAACATATTTACGAAAATTCGCTATTTTACGTATTTTTCTGAAAATGAAAAAAAAAATTAAATAAAAAATATAAAAAGGAATATAAAATAACAAAAAAACAAACAAAAAAAAGGTTCTTTATATACGCCTACCTGCTCGCTGTAAGACCTAGAAACATTTTTATTGAAGAAATGACTAAAGACGTTCCATACGCAAGCACATACAAAAATTTCGAAAATGTTTATTAAAAACTCTTTAAAATAAAATTCTACGTAAATCAAATTCTACAGATTTTCAAAATGTCAACCTAACTCAACTTTTATTTATTTTTAGAACTAAATTTACCTGCAATTTTTTGGTATTGAAAATAATATTTTGAAAAACTGCCGATTTTCACCCCTTTGGGATATTTTATGGGGTGGTAATGAAATTTTACTTTAGATAAAAAAAGAAAATATGTTTTCTATTATTTGTGATATGTTTTGCCCATTTTTACCTGTTTTCAAAAGCTGAAAAACTTTTTTTCAGAACAATCCGTAAAACAGCGATTTTTTGCAAATATGTTATTTTAGGGATGGTCGTGCAAACCCTTATTTTTGACATTTTGAGCTAGAGTTTTTGTCAATTCAGCTATTGTCAAGGCCTCTTTTGCATCGAAGTGCGATTAAAAAAGAAAAATTACCTTAAAAAATCAATTTCTTTTTTTAAATTGAAATATAGGGTGGAAAGGGGTGGGTTTTTTGAAATTTTCAGATCAGATTCTAAAAGAGGACACTTAAAATACTTGCCATTAAATTTTCAGATTTTGTTCAGCATAATTAACGAAGTTGTCCGTGCTTAAAGTTGACGGACGAAAACGGACAAATTGGATCAATAAGGGTTAGGTAGACAATTCAGAATATGAAGACGCATATAAATATTCTCGTAAATATTGTCAAGCGCCTGTCGTCATTGTTGTTGTTTTCATTGTCTGTATACCATATAACTTTCGAAAGATTAATGGGATTGGATTTTGCTTTAGCACACAGTTTAAGGAACAAGATGAAGGATTGACTTCGTTACCCAGCCATTTTTCATAAAAATTTAAAAGTTAGAGCATTTCCAAAAATTTTGAGACAACCTTTTTTAAGTTTTGAAAATTTTGTCGACAGCTATTAATAGCAGACAAAATACAAACAATTTATATTTATGGCTTTTTCTGATAAAATAAAAATTACCAAAGTTATAGCATTGTCAAAATCCAAAAAAATCAAGCTCAAATGAAAATTGGAAGCTAGAAAACTTTTTAAATGTTGTTAAAGAAAATCGAAAATTCAAATTTTGATCGCAAGAAACTAATGAAAAAACAGCAACTCCATTTTTTGGTCAAAAAAAGCAGGATACTAAAAGTGAGAGATTGACCAAAGTTGTGCACCAGAATTAAAAAATTATGATAACAAAGCAATAATAATAAGTATGTTTTAATTTCTATGCATATTATGAATTGTAATGATATAGATTTATTGAAATCATACATGTTTCGGCGTAGCTAAGAATAAAGTTTAATGGAAAATAAGAAACAAATATTAAATTAATGGTGATAAGTACAATCTGTACTTTATTTTGCAATGTCTGAATAAGCAATCTTACGCAGAGATAAATAAACAATTTATTATATTTAATATTAAAGTGTTGAAAATAATTGGGTTCACTGAACGTCCTGGTTTTCCAGGACATGTCCTGGTTTTTATCACATATGTCCTGGTGTCCTGGTTTTCGTTTGAATAATATGAAAGTGTCCATATTATTTTCGATAAATCTTATGATTTTGAACGCCAATTGCGAATTGAAGGCCACCTGCTAGATCATTTTTTCTTTTACAGAATCCCCATTGAACAAAGAGCTTTAACAAAAGAGAGTTCACAAACACAAAATTATAGTTGTCAATCCGTTGATCTTTAATTTTGAAAGGTCTGCACGAATTTTAGAAAAATATAAAGACCGAGCGTATAGCGTGAGGTGAATATATAATCGATTACGAAGCGCGAGATAAATGCATCATCGAGGGCGAGGCGCTATGAGAATGCGCCCGCGCAGTGGGCAAATCTTTTATATAAATAAAGAGAAAAAATAAGATATTTTTCAATTATTGTCTTTTTTTATCTTTCTATAAATACCTTAATTAATCCCATTATTGATAATATGAGTACTAATGGAAAAATCGAACCCTTGGACACTCGTACGCAACTATTGCTGATCACTTATAAAAAAAGTTTAAGAATCCTTAAAGAATTGTAGGCAGTAAATGATTTTCAATAGTAAATTTCCGATTTAGCCCACTGTGCGCTATTTCACTCAAAGAAGTTTTATTTGAATCAAGAAACTTCTAGATTAATTATATGGCTAAAGAACTGTTTTTTTGATTCAAACATTTTTCTGAATGTATTAAACTCGTGCACGCTTGAAAACAGTTGTAATAATTTAACCTTGAATAATTTAAAGGTGCTAAATGCAACAGATGTGACGAACGTGGCGGAAAGTTTTCTGGACACTACCGACCTTTCAAAAAGACCTTGGTACATGAAAGGTGGAAAGAGAAAACCACAACTGGCTATGATATCTCGACATACTGGAAGAAGATTAGCTCGTCTTTGGCCCGAAGAAGATCCCAATGATGATAGGCTTTTAAATCAGGTAAAGTAGAGTAAAAGAAGGATTCTTTCATAAAAATTGAGTTAAATAGTTCATTATTGCTTAAGTTTTGGAAAACACCGTTATACGTAAAGATTGTGTTTCAAGAAACGCCGTACCTATATTTGTTATAAGTTGCAAAATGCAATGTCATTATTCAAAGTCTGCTTCTGTATAATTACTAATAACTTTAAAAAAATAATAAAATTCTATTATTGTGAAACTATGATGTTTAAATTTAAAAATTTGTAGTTAATAATTTCCAGTTTTTTCGGTTATTAACATATTCTGAATTCATGCAAATTTAAGAAATAAAAATGAAGTAATTCCACTAGAATTTCATATTAATTGTTATTCATGAAATTTAATAGTTTTAAAATTCTCATCTATATTCACGGTGAAAAGAGTTCGACTTCCAATTTAATGAAATTTATAAAAATAGCAGCATCGTAGCTAATTTGAAGAACAGTTTAAAAAACATAACAGAACTATTAAAATTAATAATAATATTATACAGTCCTTATCACAAAATATTCGAAATTGACAACTTTTAAAATTAAATTTGTTAATATTCAAGAATGATTTGCAAATTTATATTTCTAAAATTCAAGAATTAAAAATTCTGCAATTTTCATGGTTTACATTTAAAATTTCATCAATTTGGAAAATAAAAAACTATTGACTTCTGATTTTTAAAATCGTCACAAATTAAGCATTTTCATTTTTAAATATTTTAAAATTCAAGAGTTTTAAATCAAAATTCGTCAAAATTAAAGAATTTTTTGCTATACGTCTTTAAAATTTAATTATTCTAAAAAATGTTCCAAATTACATGCTTTGGAATATAAAAGTTGAAAAATAAATAATTTGCAATTACAAGTTTTTGAAATTCAATCATTGCCAATTAAAACTCTTCTAAATTGGAAATCTTTGGAAACTAAAGGCATTTATACTGAAAATTGTTAATATTAAAGACTGAATTGTAAATATTTTCATAGCTGTGGAACTTTAAATTTTAGATGTTTGAAATTAAAGATTTCACATTTTTTACATGACAATTGTCATTAATTTGGAATGTTTAGAATATAAAGTTCTTGACATTTGATCTTCAAAATCATCATAATTTAAAAACTGTCTTTCATGCGTCTTTGAAAATTTAAAGTTTTCAGTTGCAAATCTTCAAAATTGAAGAGTTTTAAATACATTCCGTTTATACTTTGGATTCTTTGAAATTTCGTATATTCTTGGAAATCTTTGCAATTGCTTTGAAATCTTTCAAAGTCTCTGGAGAATCTTCGAAATCCCAATAAAATATGAATATTCTCTGTGAAATTTTATTACGTAATTTTTTCAAATTCTTGCAAATTTTTTGAATTATTAGAAATCTGTGAAACCTCTCATAATTCTTTCAAACCATTTAAAACAGCTTAAAACTTTTGTACACCCTTAAAATCTTCTAAAATCCCTTGAGTTCTTATAACATCTCTGAAAGGTTTATAAAATCTGGTAAAATGCCGTGAAAATGTGTACTTTTTTAAAATACTTTTTACACAAAAATATTTAAAATTCTTAAAACAAGGGGAAGCGGAGGTCTAAAATTGAGAAAAATCATCTTCACGTAATTAATAAACGTTAATTTAAAACAATTTAAAAGTTTATGCCAAATTTTGAAATAAGCAAAAATATTGAGTATTTATGGCGCATTCATAATTTTCCAATTTGCTGGAAAAGAGGCTATTTGTACCGAAATTTTGGTACCTATAGCTGACATTTTTTTTTTAACGTGTAGACACTTCCAATATTTATACCAATTGCTTGGAAACTACATCACCTGCTAAAGTTCTTATTACAACAGTAATTTTCTTATTCCTTTTACCATATTAGAAGATATTTTTAATCATAGCGGATAAATTTTCAAATCTCTGTTTTCTACAATATTTTAATATATTTTTATGTTTTCAGCTGATGTTCGTACCTCCGGACTACCACAAAATGAATCTTGAAATACACTTAAAGAAAGTTTTTGTTCCCAGAGAGATGAGTGAGGCCAAAGTTGGTCAAGATATTTTTATAGAAGAGGGTTGCCCCGTTAGTTCATGCACAATAATTCGTGATAATCCCTCTAAGGCTGACTTACGTTTATTCAAAGCCTCGGTGGATCCAAGGAATAAAAGACCTGTCAATCAGGTACTTATATCCCCGTAAAATTAAACCATTACATGTTGAATAAATCGAGCCCCCAAATAATTAATTTCAAAGTCTTAATAATTCTTTTCATTCTATGACTCAACACAGAGAAAAATGGATGTTTAAATGTAGATGTTCAAAGGGTTAGATTGTAGCCTCTAACATGCAAATAATGATGCCAAACGTTTACTATCTTTTTGAGATGTTAGGCGTAAAAATATTTGCATGTTAAACTGAAACACACTCAGATGCTAAAACTGCCCGAGCACATGCGCATCGCGCATTAAAATTTATCGACTATATTTTGGAACACTTCTAAAGAATCAAGACTAGATAATCATAAATAAAATTGGATAATAACCTTTTTTCTGTCTAAAGAAGGGAACAATGATCTTAAGTTTCAGGTTTATTGACACATTTGTCAGAATGTTTATCCATTTAAAATAAAATTTGAATTTAAGTAACTTAAAATAAATAGAATTTTAAAACATTCCAGATCATTGGTTCTCCGAGCACTTACTCCCGTTTTTATTTTTAATTAAAAATATTGAACATAACCTCAACTTGAGTGAATGTATCTCCTGCTCGACATTTCATACCCTTATATGTTTTTCGTTTGTGTACGAACATTAACGTTTGATTTTAAACTCAAAAAAATGATTTAAACATTAATTCCTTACAGGACCGTATATGATTGTACTCCTAAAATATTTACAGCCGTTATTTGACATAATCATGCATGTAATATCTCTGTTATTTCAGTTGAAGATTTTGTATGTTATAGAGTAACATATCACTTTTTAACATCTACAGATGCTAACTTTCAACATCTAGATTGTTGTACTGTAGCTAAACATAAAATATGTCAACCCTGAATATCTAGATGTTACGTTTGAACATTCATTTTTCTTCGTGTAGGAAGGAATTTAAGAAAAGTTATAAAATTACCATAATAAATTAGCAAGATGCTGTAAGAAATCACCTTCAAAATGAAACCAAGAATTAAATTTTTTTTTTACTTTCTTAGTTGTTTACATTCTAAAAAAACATTAAAATTGGATCTTTGTGTCCTCTGAAAGTCCTGGGCCCATAACCTGTCGAAATTTTTCTAAAATATAATTTTTTTCTTTAGTTTAAACTTTGTACAGTTCTCTCTTGAGCGAAGTGCTTTCTGCACTGAATAACCCATAAAGTTTAACAAGTAATTGCCTGAGATTTAGTAGAATTAGTACATGTAATATCAAGTCGCTTTACTTGTTTATGATAGAGTGAAGAGAAAAACATCAATGATCTCGCATTTTACAATAATTAGCCCATTTAACGTTAGAGCTCTAAGAAAATTTTGGTAGCAGATAATAGAATTTTGCGGTAATTTATGGAAAGTAACCATATATAATATTTTAAGTCCCTATTGATTACCAAAAAATTTCTGAAATTTATTAAAATTTTTTAATTAAATTTTAATTAATTCATCTTTAGTTCATATAAATTACATGTAATATTACCATAAATTCCCAAAAAATTCCCGATAATTTATCTAATTGTTTAAAATTGAATTTTAGGTAATTTACTGTAAGTTATTCAAGAGTTTTAAATCAAAATTTGTCAAAATTAAAGAATTTTTTGCTATACGTCTTTAAAATTTAACTATTCTAAAAAATGTTCCAAATGAATTACCCGTGATATTAGCATTAGTTACCAAAAAGTTCCCGTAAAATTATAAAAATGATAAAAATTGAATTTCAGGCAATTTATGGTCAGTTATCATATTTACTTGTACAATGATCAGAAATGACCGAAAATTTCAATGAACTTCTGGAAATTTACAGACATTTTTAAACTAGATTTTGGGAAATTTATAGCAAGTTATCTTAAATTACCCTTAAAATTACTCTAAATCATGCTTCCTTTATTTGAAGTCTAATATCAACTGAAATCCTGACTGCATTTCGAGAAATGTCTGAAATCATCCAATTGTTATACAAAATATCGTATGCGCCAAGGGGGAGGGGGACTTTTTCGACTCGTGTATGTTTTTAGTACTCGTCTTTGGCACGCACTATGCACGCGCCTAAAACTCCTACTAAAAACATATATTCGTCGAAAAGTTCTCCTTCTCCCCCTAGGTAAATAATATACTATTTTAGAATTATTATCGTGTTAAAGGTTAACTTCAGGGTCAGATAAGGCTGCCAAATTGCCAATAGGTTTCCTAACTTACTTTTTATTATTAATGAAAGTTTGTTTCTTCACTCGACTGTAACGCTCGCATGTCCGTGGTCCGGTTTAAAGGTGTTCGATATGAACCAATTATTTTTGATCAAAGGCATTTGTTTTGAAATATTTTAATTGCAAAAATTGTTCTTGAATTTTTATTTGAAGCCTTTTTCATTAATAAACAGAACTGAGCAGTTTCTTTTTACGGTATACTTCTGGAAAGGTACAGTGTTTGACATGTTGCTGTTTGAAAGTAACGAGTTAACGTTACGGTTACTGCCTTAAGACTTATAACCCGTTACCATTACCGTTACTGTTTTTAAGTAACGCGTTACCTATTTCAGATAGAAGATTTAAAAAAATATATTTTATCCAGAATATTCAATATTTGATAAATCAAGTTGGAATTCAACATTCCTCTTCACAATTAGCCAAAGAATATAAATAAAATATTATTCTTCCAATATCACCTTTATAAGCCGAACACTATCTTTTATTGGATCCCAAAAAAACCCCATAAATGAAAGAATTCGTTTTGGGAGATGTCGATGCTAATTATAATTTTTTGCGGTCTGTTTAATTGAAATTGTTTCTGTTACATAAAAAACGATTTCATACTGATAATGAGATGCCTATATAAATTGTTTAAACAAATTATTATTGTCTTTAGAAATGTTATGATAAAATGGAGTTAGAAAGTCCCGGCTTCTTCACAAATTTTTCATTTTTTTTTAAATTTTCAATTAGAGGAAGCTGATAGTTTATCAATGTTAATAAGAGTGATTGTTTTAATAATTTCTTATTCTAAATAATGTTATTCTTTTTGCTTAATGGTAGAATTTTGCGGCTCTTGTAGAATTTTTAAAACTGTCTATTTTTTATTAGAAGCGGCTTAACAATTAATTAGATTTAACGAAAGTAATTGCTTAAACAAATTATTGTTGTTCATAACTATCTTAATCTATAATAATGCCTGATAGTTGCATTTTTTCGATAATTTTTACATTTCTGAGCTTTTTTCAATTAGTGATGTGATAATTAATGAAATTTAACAAAAAAAGTGTTAGAACAATTGAATATTGTCTATAATAATCTTATGTTAGATAAGTTCTAGAAAGTTATGTTTTTTCTAAAATCTTTAACTTTGCTTCGCCGTCTTAGTTACCAAAAAAAAAGCATAAATAAACGTTAGAGACAACTATATTTCAAATTATTTTTTTTTGCAAATATATTTTTCTACGGTAAAACATATATTAGAAACGTGTTTCGAATCGCCTGCGTGTATCATATTGAATACAACTTTCTTTCGAATAAGTTACTGAGAGACTTCGGTGAGGTGTCAGAGAGTCAGCAATTGTCTAATTGCTAATTGTGAATACAAATATTGAGTTTCAATTTGATCCAGTTGGAAAAGGTGTTTGTTGAGAGTAGTAAGAGGAGACGTGACCCACTTCTCTTTTATCCTTCAGCGTATGTTTCAACTCATTTCTCATCGCTTCTCAAGGTCCACTCTGTAAAATGATTTGTTATTTCATCAAATTTGATAGATATATTTTTTAAACACAAATATAATTTTAACTTTTCAAGGATGATCAGATAAAAAGCTTTATGGTGTTGGTCACGTGTCCATCCGTTTATCCAAGCCTTTATCCGTCGTACTCTTTTTCAAAGAATGAAAGTATGGGGAAATGAGGAGAGAAAAAAAGGGAAATTGAAAGCGTGAAAGTGAGAGGAAATAAAGGTTGGGGAAGTAGAGGAAACAAGGAGAGTAGTGAGAATGAGAGAAGGGAAGTTGTGAACATCAGGGAGAGGAAGTAGGCGAAGTAAGTGTGAGTGAGTATTAGTTAGTGTAAGTGAGGGATAGTAGGGGAAATTATAAGAAATTAGGAGGATTAGTTTAGGGGAAATAAGGAGTGGGGATGGAAAATAGTGGAAGAAAATTGTTTAATAGTGTTGTGTAGAGAGGACGAAAAAGTTTTGGAGGGGAAGTAGGTGAAGTTAGCGATAGCAAGGGGAAGTTAGGAAAATGTTTATAAATTAGGATAAGTATTGAAAAAGTGAAGACTGTGGAAGAAAATTAGAATTAAGACGGAGGGTAAAGTGCGGGTTTTTGAAGTAGGAAAAATGAGGTTTTGGGGGTGAGAGGAAATATGAAGAGTCGGGAAAGTGAAGGAAATAATGATGTGACAGTGAGAGGAAATGAAGGGATGCTCAAGTCGAAAAATGCGGAAGAGTAATGAAAATTAAGGGAGGGAAGTACAGTAAACTGAGGGTTGGGGGAAGTAAGTGAGAGAAGAAGAGTGTTCGCTAGGGAAGCAAGGAAAGGGGGAAGTAGTAGAAGAAATATCTAAAGGTGTTTTTGGTTTATCAATCGGATTTTCAATTTGTTATATTTAATTTGAGAAATTTCGAATTATGAAATAATTTTTAATTATAATTAATATTTACTTGTCTTTAGGTATGGGTGATCTATATTTTGGAATCTCCCTATCATTCGGCGAGTCTCGAAAATGTGGTAGTGAATTGGACTGCAACATATCGCCGAGATAGTGACATAGTAGCGCCATACAACAGATGGCTCAATTTCGATCCTAGAGTTACTCAGATCCAACAGACTATTAATTATGCTGCGAATAAGACGAGAAAGGTAAGAAACCTATCTCTGAGTCGATCTAACAAAGAACTTTGTCCCGAAAAAAATTCTAAGGTTGTTTTGGAAAACTAGCAGTGTCGTTGATCATAGAGCAAAGTAGATTTCGCTTGTCCTACTTCGACCTTTAAAGTTCCGGTTGAATCAATTAATAAATATAATAGGACGAGTTTATATATTTTGTTTTTCAAAAGTTTTTTCCTGATGTAGGGTGTTTAATTTATCCTTAACACAGAAAACTCAAACTAACAAACGCGCTGTGGATTTCTTTGGGAGTAAGACGCTGATCCCCTAGTCTCAAATACTCTACAGCAGACTTAGGAAGAATTTCAGAGTGCAAGCAACGGGTAATCTCTCTCTTCAGACGAGTCGATAAAGAAAAATTGGTGATCAGAGTAAGGTTCCAGTGTGCCTGACAAACCGAAATGTATAGCCCCTTGAATTCGTTATAATTTTCTTGGGGAGGGTAAGTGGGGGAAGCTTCGTCATGACAATGAAAAGCGCTGGCTAGTAGGCTTCACTTTGCAAAAATTATTCGGGGGCATTCTACCAAAGAATCTGCTAAGTTGAAGCTCTAGGAGCCATTTCTGGAATTGGTTTTTCATTTGTGTGCGTAGGTGACCACAAGAGAGAGTTTCAATTTCTTGCGTGCGCACTAATCGAATCACAAGAATATCAGCGCAAGGTTTTAGTTGAGAAATAGTAAATTTGATCAGTTCAGTTAACTCCATCCGGAAAAAGAATGACAGGCGACGGGAGACTTTCGTAATCTTTGACGAATTGCATCTAGAAGAAGTGACCTGTAAACTTTGGCGCCCAAAACCACATTGATGGGTTCGTGGACTATGAACTGTGGACCTGCCAAAGAAATCTGCGAGATATGATGCCAATTTTCATGGAAAATTTTGTTTGATGAAATAATTACACCAAGAATAAAAAGACAAAGCGTATTCACCCTGACAGGTCACAATGATGGCCGAGATTAAAAATGACGGGGCCACGCGTCTACCATCAATCTAGATTGGTTTAGGTTCAACTGTGTCCATGGAAATATTTATGGCCTGTTGTGATAAATCAAGTTGGCAAACTAATTTGACGGAATGAAGAACTAGTCTAAGAGCCAAGGTCGAAAAGGGATATTGTATGAACTTAATTTCCACTCCAGTTTCTTACAGAGACTTGTGAAGTAGCAAGAAAAACTTGTCAGAAGGCAGAAAAAAATCAAAAATTTAGATTACAAATCCAAAAAGACTATCTCAGTTGTTAAAGTGTCCGAGTCTTCAGTCGAAGGCGTTTTAGGAGTTATATTATCATGAACCGTGCTATGCTGCAGTTTATAGAATATACAAGACCGAGTCTTCTTCAAAATGACCGATATAGTGGTTTAGTTTATAAATTGCACAAGATAGATTGAATTCGCTGCGATAGGAACACTGTGATTTGATCCATGGTAGTCGAAATGATATGTGCCCATGAATTTTCATAAACTTAGTTATGTTTGCAGTCCTGCAACTAATCTTAATGACTTATGCTTATTAGACTCCAATTAGGGTCGAAGCAAAATTAGATAACAAAACAACAAGACAAAAACCATAAAGTCTGTCATTTTAAATAAGTCAGTCATGCTTGAGAGCATGCCTCACGATGCTTGCAATGTTGAAAACGATCCACAACTAATATGTCTGTCATGCCTGAGAGCATGTCTCGAGGCGTTTACAATTTTGCGAACAATCACAGTCAGTAGGAGCGTTTGTCATTCTTTAAAATCATCTTTCTTTGCTTACCGACAAATCCAAATGGAAGGACCAAAATGTTGCCGAAATAATCGTGGACTGCCGTGTGGCCGCGAAGGAATCACGTCCGGTTGAAGTCGATCAAACAAGGTAACAGATTAGCTTCTAAAAGTCTTATCGAATTAGTACATTATAGGTGTCCTCGAGTCGATCCAATAAAGGACTTTGTAGTTAAAAACTATTTTGGTTGTTTTGTAAAATTGGCAAAGATGTAGTATCTGGAAACTACGATTAGGATCGTTCACCAATGATCGATCCCCACGCAATTGGAATTTATTCGTCATCCAACTTGTCACTTCACACAATACCAGAAGACGATAGAGTAGAAAAAATCATTTAGGAAAAACCGAAAGAGAAAGAAAATACCAATTCCAAATCAATAATATAAAAATAGTAAATGGTCTCTAAATTGGTTCAAATTCCAGCGGAGCGAAAGGAGATCTTTTCCCAGAAAAATTTAATTTAAAATATGTGAAATTCATAGCTCCATCTAGTAGTAGTAACTTTTTTTTCAAGTAACTAAAAGTCTAAAGTTTTTTCCCATGAAATTGGTTGTGGCGATCCATAATATTTAATTCAAAGATTATTGGAGGGAGAGATTAATTCTCTGTAACATGTCGCACAATTTTATCTTTTTATTATTTTAATACCTAAGGTTTGATTACTTGGTGACCTTGAAAATGGCCAATTTTTATGTTTTTTTTCCTTAATCTGAAAAGCAAGAGACTCCCATGAAATCGAGTCTCTTATGATCCGAAAATAAAATATAAACAGTAAAAGAAACTTGCAAGGAATCGGGTTCCGTGTGATCTGTAAAGTTAATTAAATAATTGAGAGAGACTCCCATGAGATCGGGTCCCTGCTGCAATGCTGTAAATGAAAAGTGGAACCATTAAGGCATCAGGTCCCATCTGCTCTCTCTCCTGCGTTTCGGTTTTGATCCTCCGAACTTCTCCGTTGTCCTTGCTGGTTTTATAACAACAGAACGTAGCCTATTTTCAATTGCCCCAAGGCCTACTTCTTACTGATGAAGTTGATCACCGGAAGGCAGCAGGAGCACCGGGGTTTCAAGCGGAACATTTTCGATGATGCGCATTCCATCTCTTTCCGGAGTGACTCTGAGAGGGGAGGCGCAGATACTAAGAATCTCCTCCTCAGCTTCGGAAGTATTAGGAGTTTTTTCGGATTCTAGAACTCTGAGAGGTGACGAATTGTAGCCGGGAAATAGAGATATTCCGCCAGATTGTCGAAGGAATCGATAGCTATGCGCTCGGACTGAGAGGATACGGTGGAGATTCACTCCGGTAACGTGAGGCTGCGCATTTTTGAGCCGTATCAAAAGAATAGTCTGCATCACCGCGCACACTCTGGAGATTTGAGATCGACACACGGAGATTGCGTCGAGATTTGAAATCCTTGCAAAAAGGCGGGAATGTTCACGTGAATCCACGGGGGTGTTAGGGCTCTTATAGTCAAAGCGTTACGTCTTGTCGCGTTTATACGCTACCGTAGACTAGGCCATTTGCGGGGTACCCGAGTGCACTTTGTCTCTGACATGAATCACCTTTTACACCGATCAACCACTGCTAATCGCACCCTTGAATACTTCGTCACAAAGGGGACACTTGACGGTGGTATAACAGAGAGAAATCATGGAGCCGGGGAAAGGGGAATTAACGCTTAAAGAAGGGATGTAATTATGGCAACCAGCTACGTTGCAGGGAACCGAGAAAACCTGCAATGGCAACACGTGCGTAGAGTCGTCCAGGAAGCGGGCGTCATAGACCGGAAACGTTGTGGCCAGAATCAAGTTCGTACCACTTGTCGACGTACAATCGTTCAGCGGTACGTTGTTGAACTCTATACGCGAGAGGCGAGCACTGGGGCACGCAGACTCGGGGAACAGGGGGG
>NC_046664.1:29848162-29871949 GCF_010883055.1 Belonocnema kinseyi
TATCGTTCACTACACACTTTTCACTGAACTCGCGATCCACACTGCAATCCGGTGTGACATATGTCAATAATTCCTGGGAAGTGCGTTTTTAAAGCGAAAATCTTTTTCGTAGGTTGGGCCGACACATTTTCTTTTTAAAGGATGATTCCTCCACGCAGCGGAGAATCTAAAAAAAACCCATAAAAGAAAACACAAATTATACATAAATATGTTGTCGGTCCTGGATGGAAACTCCTTTGTGGGGTCCATATGCAAGACTCGAAGTTTTTGTTCTGGTAGGAAACTCCTTAGTTCAGCTTCCGAACGAGAACTCCCATATTGAGGTTCCGGGTGAGAACGCGTTTTCGATCCTCGTTAGAAACTTCCTAACTGCGTTCCCAATTTAGAACACAATTTTTGTTGGAGGAATCGATGACTCCGAAGTGTGGTAAGAACTAAAAAGAACACATGTTTGATCGTGAGTCTTTTCTTATTATGTAGCGCTACGATAATGGGATCGGGTTGCGTTGAATGAAAACTTCGTCCTTAGCTGGAGCTCAGCCGCTAGAAAATCCGACAAGACAAGGTGAGGCTTGAGTGTAGCCGAGGGACACTCTGCAGGCCACCCGTGTCGAGGCGCGAAGTTATCAATAAGACTTTCCGGCAGCGAGGCGTACTGGTCGGAGATCTACGATCGAATCTTTTTTTTCGACGAAACTTCGCCCTATATTTATGCATGTTCGTGGAGAAGGCAGCGCGTCAATCTCTGATTATTATTTTCGACATAGAAGGGGTAAGCGGCAATTGGCCTACTTGATGGATCGAGCGTACCAACCCGCGATGATCGGGAGTGGGGCTATTTTCGCATTATCACGAACGCAAACCTTTGGTTACGCGTGACCGTGATTGGTTTAGATCGTGGGGAGACCGAATTTGTCTCCAAGCCTCGGTGATGCCTTGCCGGAATTACCAATACAGATACTTTATTATTAATCGTTTACAAAAATACATGGAAGAAAGATTATGAATCTAAACTTTACACTTTAAAGTTACATTCTAATTTATTCTAAAGAAACAAGAAAAACGCCGCGGAAAAGAAGATTTCTGTCATATCGAGGCGTCTTAACGATAGGATGCCAACGCACGCGAACGACTAAATGATACTTAATTAAAAATATAAACAATAAGAAGCCAACCAAGAAGTAAGAACTAGAAAGTTTTAGATCGCGGAATTGAACAAGCTGGAGTTAGAAGTTGGCCAAAACTACAAGATGCTCGTTCGCTCCATCAAAACATTAAAGTACTATCTCGGGCGAGCAAAGCATCAAGGTGGCACTTCTCGCTTATAATCTAAACGCGAGAAGAGGCAACTTTCATGCTTTGCTCGCCCGAGATAGAACTTTCATGATTTGATAAAACGAGTGAGAACCTTTTAGTGTTGGCCAACTTCTAGCCTCATCTTGCTCAATTACGCGAGCAAGACTTTTTAGCGCTAACTTCTCGGTTAGTTTTTTATTGCTTTTATTTTTGGTTAAGTACCGACAAGTCGTGTCGCGTGCGTTGGCACTCTACCGTTAGGACGCCTCGATATTGTGAATTAAAATCGTGAGCACGCATTGCGGGCGACATGGTATTATTGTTTGGCCCTCAGCTAACCTCACATCGTGAGGTTAATTTTTCACTTATCAGGCTTATTTTGTGCGTGAAGTTAAATTCATAATAATTTCCTGTACAATCACTGCGAGTTTTTTGTTTCCATTTGTGAATTTCCGAAATTTATGTACATAAATAAAGGCATGTCTGCCCCCCCCCCCCTCGATCATAAAAAATCGTGACAAAATGTCTCGACACCCATGAGCTGATAAATATTTAAAGTACAGTCCCATTATTTATTTATTGATATTTATTAATAGACTAGTTTTTGAAACTGGGATTAATTGAATGATTTTTTGGTTTTAAGGTCGCCTGGTTTGTTTCTAATTGCGGTGCTAGCAATCAGAGGATGCAGTATGCCACAGAATTATCCAAGTATATCCAAGTCGATATTTATGGTTATTGTGGCAACTTAAGTTGTCCACGATCTGAAGCTTATTGCTTCGACCTGCTTGATGCAGATTACAAATTCTACCTCGCATTTGAAAATTCAAATTGCCGGGACTACATAACAGAAAAGTTCTTTGCTAATGGGCTTGGGTAAGGATAAAATAATTATTTTTCATTTCATACTTCCTAATGGAAAATGAAACAATATGCGAGGGGTCTAATAGACGTAAAATTAGGTTTACACTTGTAATAAAACTTCCTGAAATATCGGAAGTAATTTGAATTCACTTGAAGTCACTTCAAGTCATTTGAATTCGCCTGAAAACATTTGAAATCTTCTCAAATGCCTGAAGACATTTGAATTTACATGAAGTCACTTCAAGTCATTCGAATTCTCTTGAAGTCACTTGAAATTTCCTGAAATATTTGAAGTCATCTGATTTTTGAGTAAAGAAGAAGAAGGACTGCATTCAAAGTCTGGAACTTTTTTGCTGAGAGACGAATTGCTTGTAAAACAGTTGCATTTTCATGCCGAAAATATGAATTTTCTACGAAACAATTAATTTTCAACTAGAAGGTTGCAGTTTTAACAACAACGAAAATTATAAGTAACATAATAAGTTAACGACAAATAAAGACGAATTTTCAACTGGAAATATGAATTTTCAAAAAATGTATTGTTCGATTTTTAATCAAATCGTTTATTTTCAACCAAACGGATGAATGTTCTAAAAAATAATGAAATTTGGAACTATTAATTAATTGTCTATCATTTCAACGGCTTTCAATTAATAAAATCTCATTACTTGCGGAATCAAATTTATTTCAATGTATTGGCGGAAAAAAATAGCCAGGTTAAAAAATTTTTAATGAAATTGTTGTTGAATTAAAAAAATCGGAAATGAATGAGAAACCTCGAAATATTTTCTATTGTGGCTTCGAATTTTACACCGAGATAAAATTAAGAATATACTGTAAAAAGGTGTGTTTTACGACTCTAAAAAAACAGAAGTCCAATGAAAACCATTAAAAAAGGTTTTAGATGTCTTTTATCGTTAAGCAGGGAGTACATTAAAACAAGTTTTGATTCAGGGAATACAAATTCCACGACTAGGAGTAATATCAAAAACTTTTCGAGGGTTTCAAGGATTTTCAGAACGCTAAACACCCTGCCAATACTGAGTCAAGATTGATCGCCTCTTCCTAATGCTGGTCCAGCATTGCCTCAGTATTGGTCCGCTTTGCAATCTTGGAAATTTCCAAGATAGATAGAAGTATCCAAATATATGGTGTGGCATTTAGGTGTGCTGAAAAATAATAAATAATAATTATATCAAAACCTTGTACACTTAAATCGTTTTACTTACTTTGAGGGTTATTGTTTGACACGAGTGGGTACTTCCTGTCCTCTATTTTACTTCAAGGTAGTACATGGATGGTACTTCTTAGCCAAAAAGTGCAACAACTAAAAATAAATTCAGACTTCATTAATATTTTTCTTCAAATAATCAATTAAAACAAAAAATAATTATCTTTTTTTTAAAAAATATGTGTGTACTAAAAATCATTAACGCATTGTTATCGCTTTTCCTAAATGCTGATTGATAAATTTGAAAACGTTTTTATTGTAAAAAAAAAATGAATTAAGTGAAATATTTCCAAAGCCTAATTTAGAATTATCAACCAAAATTTGAATTTATAAAGGAATCTTCTACTTAATGGTTGAATTTTGAAACAATTAAATGAATTCCTAACCAAAAAGATTAATTTTGTCACTCAAAAAGCATAGAAAAAAACGTGGATTAGTTGACTTTCTAATAAAATCATTGAGTTACAAATCTAACAAATTAAAAAAAAGTTAATTTTGAACAAAAAATGTGTTGTAATTAAAATGATAAATCATCAGCCAAAAAAAAATTTTGACAAAAAAAAAATGATTTTCAACAAAATTGTTTAATTTTCAACCATAGAAATACATTTTGAACTAATATTATTAATCTTTAATCAAACAATTAATTTGTAGCCAAAAAGTTGAAATATTAATAAGAAGTGAATTTTGAACAAACAAAAAAACGACAAATTAAAAAAAAATTGATGAATTTTAAATTAAATAGTTAAAGCTTCAACAAAACAGATAAATTTGTAACCAAAGATTTATTTTTGGACAAAAAAGATGCATTTCAAGCAAACTTGTATTTCTCACAAAAATATTAACCCTAATGGTTAATTCTAGTTAAAAGATTTATTTACAGTAAGAAAGAATTTCCACTAAATAGTTTTATGTTGAGCAGAAAAATGTGTTTTCAATTAAAATGGCGAATCATCAACAAAAAAATAAAATTCTGAACACATTCTGCGAGTCATATTTTATTAATGAGAAAAACAATCTGCTGATTTAAAAAAATGTTAAGCGAATACAAAAAAATTTGTCATTCACATTACTGAAATACTTTTGTTGTTATAAACGTATGAAGTTATCCAAAGAAAAATTATCAATTTTTTTTAATTCGTAGATTATAAGTAGCTTTTAAAGATAATTGTCATTCAGATCTATTCAATTGTTATGTAAGAAATAACACAGGCCCATGAAAAGAAAAAAGTATCCTGAGCAGATTACCAGACAGGTGTATTCTTATGTATTTTTCGTCACTGAAACCGAACTTGAAGTCAGATTGGGGGGTTTCTCAGTTACTTTACAAGAAGAATGAAAAAAACATTGTTTTTTTATGGTTTATATTAAAAAAATTGTTGGGAAAATAAAATATCCCATACATTTCACCAGACAGGGGTATTCTTATGTATTTTTCGTCGCTGAATCCGAATCTGAAGTCAGATTGGGGGTACGGAATATTTTATTTTCTTAACAATTTTTTATTATAAACCTTAAAAAACCATGTTTTTTGCACTTTTCTCGAAAAGTAACTGGGAAACCCCCCAATCTGAATTCGGATTCGGATTCAGCGACGTAAAATACGCAAGAATACACCTGTCTACTGATCTGCTCAGGATACTTTTTTCTTTTTGTGGGCCTGTGTAATTAAAAAATAACTAATTAATGAAATAATAAAGTTTTCAATAGTTAAAACTAAAACTTGCGGAAAGAGAATATTGCTCATATGTGATACGCTGAGCTTCAAAATTTAAATGAGAAGTAAATTCCTTTACAAAGAAGGTAAATTATAATTTTCTCAGAATAATTTAACAGAAGTAATTTCATGTTAACGAAAACTGAAACAATAAGAAGCATAAAGGCTTTAGGATATTATAAAATTATAAAATTAGAAGATTAAAAGATTGGAAGATAGTCAGTAAATCCCTAAATAGAAAAATAACTTTTTATGGCCCATGCATGATTTCAGTCCTTACTCCCTAGGGAATGAAAGTTACGTAAGAGGTGATTAATGAAAGTTATACATCTATGAGCTTGCAATTATATAATATAATAATTATTAATATAGTAATTATTTATATAATATATTTATAATCTTACCTTGAAGAAAATATTTAAGACACGAGCCTGAGGTCTTGCATTCGTCCCATAATGTGATCAATGCGTAGTGTAGAAAATACTAAAAACCTTGCGAAAAATGTTCTATCTATTGAAATTCTACTTCTTTATTAAAAAATCATTTGGTGGAAAAGGGGAAGGGATTAGGAATTTTTTGGATGAAATTACCTATATTCTGGTAGTTGTCTAAGTAAAATTTTCGACGGCAATGGCTCAAATTGAAGCTCTTGAAATGTGTTATCAACATAAGGACTAAAATTTGCTGAGCTATATTTTACTTTTGTGATATCAATGATCAGGAAAAAAAATAAAGAAAATTTAGTTTCCTAGACCCCTACACTGAAATATTTTCGTTTAGTCAAATTTTTGTTGGATGTGTTACTTTAAACAAATTATTTATTTTTATTTCACATATATACATATGATCAGCCAAAGTTTCTTTATTATAGCAAAACAATTCCAATGAGTTCAATACGAATGACACCATTTCTTTATGTAATTAAAATGAATTAAAATTAGCAGATAATTTCTCTTTGTAACAAATATGAATTATAGTGTGAATTACAAGGTCTTTTTTCCTAATGTCAATTTTGAAGGACAACGCATCATATATTATAAATGTTTTTTCTGCGCTTTCTCATTCTTAACTGTTTAAAACTTTTTATTTAATTTATTAATTATTCATTCTTTCTTGCATACTAATTTAATAGTCTTATTCACGCCAAGTAAAATAGTTTCCAAAAAGTCTTGAAAAACCTTTAAACTCTGCAATGTTTTATCAAAATTTTCACTTTTTACTGAAAATGACATGTGTCTAGAGGGAAGGAATGTTTCTACTTAAATAGAACATTCTTGGCTTAGGATTGCCAAAAATCACCTTTTCTACTGACATGTGGCCTGTATCGGACTTTAATAGTTGACAAGCACCAGTAACTTTATTGTTAAGTAATAATAAAAATACTATTTTTACAAGAAATTAAAAATTAACATTTTTTAATTTATTTTAATGCAACTATTTAAATTTAAACAATAATTTCGAGCCCAAAAAACTTACCACAATGCATTTTTGTTAGTTATGACGATTCACTATTATGATTTCATCGTCATCATCATATTAGTTCAGAAACATTTTTTTGTCCGAACATTGATTGTTATTTTGAAATCAGTTGTTGATGTAAATTAATTGTTTTTTTTTTAAATGTAATTCTGGTTAAAGATTCATTTCTTTGCTTTAAAATCTAACTACTATGTTGCAAACTTCATTCATAAATTCAAAAATTGGTTGAAAATGTATGTATTTTTTAAAAAAATACTATGCTTTTATTGAAAATTTATGTTTTTTATTGATATACATCTGTTTGGTTTTTGGAAAAAAATTTCTTTCAGGCTTGAAGAGTCAACCTTTAGATTGAAAAATTACTCTATTTTTGTATAGGATTTAAATAATTTTTGGAAAATTCGTATTTTTTTTGCTTCAATTTTTCCGTGCATCATTAAAAATTGAAATATTTGTTCGTAGAAATATGGATTGTTACACTTTGTGACGAGAATAATTTTTTTTTTTGGAAATTTCTCTCGTTGGGAGAAAATTTAACTATTTTATTACAAATTTCTTTTTTCGAATTTTTCACATTACTTCATCGTCATTAAGGAAAAGCCACAATACTGATTTCGAGATTTTTAGGATATATCTATTTTTCAGTAGGATTGCTGTAAATTGTACATGTTGGTTCAGTTATTAGGGAGTCGGACAAGTTTATGTACGTTCAATTTATGCAGCTTTCGACGTTTCTCTAAATTTCATGTAATGCTGATTGAATTATTAATATTAATAATATTTATATTTTAAAATTAAAGTAATGACTGCTTTTGTAAAACAAAACGCTGCATCAGAAATTAGAATTTTTCAACGATGTCAAATAACTAACGTATTTTTGAAAATTCATTCATGTAAGAAAAGTGGTTTGAAATTAATATTTTGGCTTCATTTATATAAAGCCGTGGCTATGTCTACTGGAATTGCTGTACAATTAGCCCGATTATTCAGGCAAAAAAACTGGATCTGTAAAAGAAACTATTTGCATCGAAATTTTCGTACAAATAACCCATTTCTTCTATCTAACTAGAAAATGAATGAATCACATCGTGATCCCTGCAACGAGCGTGGATTTTTTTAAAGTCATTTTTCTTGAAAATGGTTGAAAAGTCTTAAGGTATGCAAATATTAGGAGCGCATGAATTTTGAGGAATTTTTTGTAAAAATTGCGGGTTTGCTTAAAAAAGTGGTCAACAGTTGATCAGTCAAAATATTCTCTATCGCTAGCCAGTAATTTCTTCCGTCTTCCTGACAGCATACGGATACCACGGCGGAAGAACCAATCTTCTTTTGAAGCTATACACAAATCGATCCATTTTTTGGCATCCTGGATTTATTTCTGACGGTTTAAATGTTCTTTGTCCTCATTGTCGCAACCACCACTTTTAAATTTTCGAAACAAGTGCTCACACGTTTTAATCGATGGAGTTAAATCCCCGTAAGTTTACTAAAGCGATCGATTACTTTCAGCAGCACTTTTCTTCAAATTTAAAAGGAAAAGTAAACATTCTCGAAAATACTGCTCTGATGGTTCGTAAGCCGACATCTTTAATGCTGCAAAAACTATATGCTGTTTAAAGTACGGTAAAACGGCAACTATTGAAAACTGAGGCCACATTATGGGGCTAAGACATGCATATAGTAACAATATGCCTCGAAGCTATATAGAAAAAGTAACACCATCTCAGAAACCCCTCAACATTAATTCACGTTCCCTATAATTTTTTATTAAAAACTATTTTGTTTTTAAATTTTCAGGCACAACGTTCTTCCGATAGTTATGGGGGCACATCCAACAGACTATGTTAAAATAGCACCATATCGATCCTACATTCATGTGGAAGAGTTCCAGTCGCCCAAAGAGCTCGCCGAGTACCTTCATCAACTGGACAAGGACGACGAGCTTTACAACTCCTACTTTAAGTGGAAAGGCACTGGGGAATTTGTAAATACCTACTTTTGGTGTCGGTTATGCGCAATGCTGCACGATGATAGTCCACCTAGGTATTATAAGGATTTGAACAAATGGTGGGATGGTGATGGTGTGTGTATTCGCGATTCATGGCGTGAATACGACGCTAAAGCAAGCGATCTCAAAAACGGTTGAACCACCTTTAACAGTCAATCAAATTTACAATTACAGAGAGAAAGAAATTAACAAGGATCGTGAATTTAAGAAAGGATCAAAGTTACAACAGCAGACTTTTACAAAGCGCCTTCTTGAGAAAGCACCTTTATCGTCTAAATTCTGTGAACGCCTTTAGCGTGACATTAGATGCTCGTATGCGAGACTATATTCAAAAATTCAGCCAATGCATCTCAGAGATCATTCCCGCCAAACTCCAAAGGGCGTGGCTTAACCAAGCGGGAACTAGGTGTAGATCTCGGTCCCAAGCTTCAGGCGCTTTGTGAGAGTTTACTGAACCGTAAAATGGAGCCAGGCGGCCCATAGGAGAAAGTCCTACTCATCTGCAAGTTTTTTAATTATAATTAATGATCTTTTTTTAAATAATAAATTTTAACGTTAGCGATTGTTTTCTATTTCCCGAATTGTTAATTACTCTTTTGTGAAGTATTGCATCTTCTACAAAAAATTAAGAAATTTATTTTCAGGAAACGATTCACAACCGTTCGAGTTTCAATGTTACGATAGAACATTAAGGGCATGTGGTAGTTAGAAAATGATTGATTTTACCAGTTTTAGGTTCCCCTGGCTTTTTTCTTAACGTAATAAATATTTTGTCTTAAAAATTTGTGATATGATAGTGAACATGCTAACGGACGTCCCCGCATACTTTTTTCCTGCGTTTATACAAACAAATTTAGTTTTGCTAAATTTTATTAATTTTTGCGGCGCTTAGAAATTAATATAGATTTTATCAGCGTTAGATTCCCTTCGATTTTTTCTGTCTGTAATTTATGTTGTTCAAAATAAGACTGTCGCGAACTTAATGTGAACTAGTTTGCATACTAACATGTATATGTAACTAAAACTTCAAAAGAACTATGCAATTGTTGGAAGTCACTTGTGTAGATTCACCAAAACTGAAGCTCTTGCCAAACATGGATGTATGCATAAGAAAGCTCGCGCAAATCTGCCAGCTGTTTATATTAAAGGAGAAAGATCGCGCAGTAAGGACTTAAAATGTTATGAGACCTTTACTTTTGTATTTTTCTGCATTTAGTGAAAACCAATAAATATGTATTTGTGTAAATGGAAAATAGGAGAAGAGTACAATTTTGTATTCTTCATGCCCATAAAATAAAGACTCAAAAAAAGTCTGAGGACCTGTTTTTCCAAATTTTTTTCCACGAAAACATTCTTTGTTAAACCCTGCCAAAATTTTTTAAAAGGCACCTTTCTCACGAAGAAATATTGGCTATGCAAAGCATATTGTTGGTTCAATTTTAAACGATGTGCGCTAATTAATATTAAGACTCTGATAAGGTATTTTGCTGGACTATGTCAAACATTTTAGAGAGCCTTATTCATTCTTAGTGAAATGAAAAAAAAAATTAAAACGAAAAATAAAGGACAGGTTCCGTTTGTTTGATCTATTGTGACAGTTGATACATTTCGAATTGATTTGATAATATAATAGTTAGGTTTTATATTGCTTACATGCCAATTATTCTTATAAGTTACAGACGCTACATAACGACAATTTTCAATCACTGTGTGATACTATCTTAATAATTTTTACGTGCTTGATCCAAAAGAATTAAAGGGAAAGTTAAAAATTGTTCGAATATTTGACGAATTTGGTAATATTTATTAATAATAATTATTATTATGTATTTAAAGTCTAATCAGTCCACGAATTTCAAAACATCCTAGTTCACGACAAAATTGATAAAACTTGATGATCATAATAGATAAGAGCAAGATCAGACTTTGTATCAGTATTACAAGCGAATATTTTATTGTCAGAAAAAAACGATAAAATTCGCGATTATCATATTGTCATATTCAATAATATGAGTTGAGAATGTGGCTAATTTTGCATTTATTCCCGACGTTCAAGACGTTTTATTGAATACCGTTATTACTTGTTGACGTTATTTTTTATTAATTGATGTTTAACCATAGGATTAAGATAAATTCACAAATGAGTGATAATTTTTTGTGAAAATTTTCAGGATATGGCAATGGATTATTGATGATTCTTAGCTTTGTGTTAGTCGTTTCTTTATGCAGGACCTAATCGAAATCATAAATCTAACGTGGCGTCCTCTATGGAATTTGTGTATTTATAGAGAAAGTAAGAAAACGCTTGTAAGACAAAATGAATACGGAGAAAAAATGTGTTATGTGATTGAAATAATGTCATAATGTTTAAGAGAAGTGCCATTTTTAAGAAATGGATATGTTAACTTCGGCGCCCAACGCAAATTTAGTTTAATGAAATCTGTTTAACCATTAGCATTAAAGTGCTGTGTTAAAAGTGCATTATTACGTCGTATATTTATTTACGTTATAATTTTTTAGCTTCATCATCAGTATTTTGTGCATTGTTTTTTTTTAATTGTGTATCATTATTTCTTTACATACTAGGCTAATTTGTCTTTCAGTTTCCATTTAGCCTGTGAATGGGAATTATACAATACAAAAAAATGTATTTGGTTGAAAATAAAATTTTCCCGTGCATAGAAAATAAACGTTATCGAATCATTAAAAAGAACTATTTCCTCTAAATCCTTTTTCTGAAAATTAAATTTTTTCATTGTCAATCTGATTTTTTACCATTAAAACAAACAACGCATTCTATAAAACAGTGATTAGCAATACATTTAAAAATTTTTTTTTATAAGGAACTTTTGTTCTTGATTTTTTTGTAACCTGTGTCTGTCCAAAATATTATACTTTTTTTATTTTTTCAACGTTATTTCACTACCATTCAAACAAAATCTAAGCGTCCTATAAAAAAATTATTCATAAAAAATTTGGAGCTCTTTTTCGGCTTTACAACTTTTCCTAATTCATTTTTTTCTGGCTTCTTTCGTTTTTCTAAAAACGTATTTTTTATTTTTATTTGTTATGTTATTTTTCACGATTAGAACAAAAAATATGCATTCTATCAAAAAATGATCAATAAAAAATTTGTCTATCCATATGAGTAGAGTAATGAAGAAAAGTTACACCTGGTTTTCAAAATAATTTATCTAAAAACTTTTAATAACTTTTGGAATAATTATTGCTACGGTTTTAAAAAACATCGTTAACTGAAAAACATGAAAAATATAGCTGCATGTATTTACGGTGTTCTTTGGAATTATCTAATCTGAAAGTAAAAGGTTTCCAATTCGAGAAACGCCAAAACTGCATTTTTTATACGTTGTCAAATGTAAAATTATTATCGTAAATCTATATTTTTATAATTATTAATGGTATTTAAATACAGACGTTATATTGTTATAAAATGTATTTGTAAAAAAAATGTTTTAAAATATTTTCAGATGTTTAAAGTAGAAACAATAACAAAGTTTGTAATTTTTTGAAGAAATTAATAAAATTGTATCAATGGCCAACAACGGTGTTCCTTCTGATCTAATTACCTCTTGTAACAGAATCATTACCATTTACTGGGACGCGGAACGATCCTGCAAGAATAGATGGCCAAGTGGTGTCCGAGATTAGGCGGAACCCCCCGAGGGGTCTCGTTGTCCCACACGATCGCATCTACCATCGTCAGACTGTGCTAACTTGCGCTTATGATAGCCAGAGTGGAAATTAGTGTTTGTCAACCAGGTTTCAGGATCTCACTCTCTCTCTCTCTCTCTCTCGTCGCCGTGCTTCCCGGCCCATTCGCCGCAATGCCGACTCGTCTAAGGTCTACCTATCACACCATGGGTATCGGGTCTCATCTTTCTGTAAGTATCAATAAATGTCGTATTGTTTCTATCACAATCCCTTGTTTTATGTTTATCCACTTAATTCTCCGTTTTTCATCCCTCAATATTCCTCCTCGGCTTTACCGAATCTAGAATGCAGGTGTTTTCATGTTCAGGTTTGTAATCAGCGCATCGAGATTCATTAGTATACGATTAAAAAAGAAATGTGAAAAAGAAGGAAAAGGAAAAAAGCCGATAACATGCAATTCTGCCAGCGCCGGCAACTAACAATGTTGCCGGTGCTGGCAGGCTAGCATCTATGTAATAATAATTTTGTTCATATCTTTTCCACCTTTTCTATACCTTGGCTATATAATAATAAGAATCCTGAATTTTCAATATTAAAAATTCAAGAATTTTAAATTGAAAGTCGTTAACATCAAATAATTTTCGGTTGTAAATCTTTAAAATCAACCTATTAAAAAATATGTTAAGAACTACATTCCTGTAAAATAAAAGTACCAATAATGAAATAATTTGCAAATCTATCATTTGAAAACTCAAGAATTTTTATTTGTAACTAATCAATTTAAAAAATGTAATTGTTACTCCTTAAGATTCACGATTTCTCATCTGAAAAATTTACCATTAACAATTTTAAAATTGATATGCCTTACAATTAAAAATTTTGCATTTTTCACGATTAATTACATTTGAAATTTTATTAGTTTGAAAAATCTAAAATTCAAAATTTCTGATGTTTTACCTTAAAAATCATCAAGATTTAAGAACTTTTATATATAGATATTTCAAAATTCTAGAGTTTTTAATTTTAAATATTGAAAATTGAAGAGTTTTTAAGCTCAAATCTTTGAAATTAAAGAATTTTTCATTGTAAATCTTTGAAATTAAAATACATATTTAAAATTACATACACTTAAGATATAAATCTTGAAAATGAAAAAAATTTTAATTTCAACAATTAAAAACTGAACTATTTCAAAAAATTTTGCTAATACATTTTAAATGTTGAAGGGTCTTGAATTGAAAATCTTTAAAATTGAAGAATTTTTCAATGTAAATATTAAAAAGTGAATTACTAATTTTAAAAGAAGATTTAAAATTATGAACCTTTAAAATATAATTGCTAAAAATTCAATCAATTTCAAATTTATTTTTTTTTTAATTGCAGAACTTTGAATTGCAAATTCTGTAAAAATGAAAACATTTGAAGTAAATATTTTTAAAATCAAAGATTTTGCAGGATAAGTGTTCAAAATTGTAGAACTTGAAATTTCTGACCTTTAGGATTAAAGAATTTTTAATTTTGTTTAATATATAGTTAAAAATTATGCAAAATTTAGTTTTACAATACAAAATTGTCTGATTTGAATGACTTACATTTAAAATTTAAAAAAATTTAATTTTTAAAATCACCACAACGGTAGTATTGTTGTGGTATTTTTCCATATTTACTCCTGGGAAAATTACTAAAATATCGTGTTTATTGCGGCCCGAAAATTGTTGGTAATTTTCCCGAAAAATCTTTCACAGCGTCCGTACAAAATTTTGGAAGCATAAATTCTAATCCATTTTTGAATTCAAGAACACTTATCCCCTTTCGAAAACAAATTAAGCTTGCGTCAAAGGAATAGTGTTGAATATATTTGAACATTCTTTCTCTTATTCATACATTTTTTAGAAGTAAACCGTTTTATTGCACATTAAATTTTATTGCAAATTTGCGAAAACTTTTGTCGCAGAAGTTCTAAAAATAACCAAGTTTATCACTGGGACAGAGATTAGGAATTGAAAAAGAAAATATTTATACATTTGTTTGTCGTCTATTTTATCACGCTTACGGTTTTTAGAAGTTTAAAGTTTTATTGGGAATTAAAATTTTATTAAAAAAAAAAAGCTTTCTGTCGTAGCAAATAAAAAAAAAAAGATCAAACTCACAAATGGAACAGAGATTGGAGATTCTTGCAAAACAAATTATAAGTTTTCCCAGTACCTTTCAAATGATTTGCAAATATAAAAATTTTTACTAAAAATTGTTTATCACGCTAAGAAGAAATAAAAAAATTTCTCATAACGAATACATTTTTTTAATGTAAAGAGTTTGATTGTATATTAAACTTTATCATAAAAATGCAAAGCATCCGCTTGCATAAATTTAAAAAATTATTAAACGCACTAAAAATCTTATCCTGCTGGAAGGAATAAAAAAGAACCTATTTTATCATGCAGCTATTTTTTTAGTAGTAAACTGGTATATTGTACATTAAGTATTCTTAGAATCTTGTAAAATATTATGTCGCAGCAAATTTAAAAATGATTAAATTCACACCTTGAAGACGGATGAGTCATTTTTTAAAACTAATTTATAAATTTTTTAATATTTCTGGAATGAATAAAAAATATGAAAATGTTTAATGAAACTTTCTTTTTTCGCCCAGATAAAGTTAAACCCAATTTTAAATACACTAGCTTAGCGCAAAAACTCTCGTAACTTCCATTAGTCGAGATCCGTTTGATATGGCAATTCTTCTTGTTAAGGATCATGGTGAAATTTTTTTTATTGGCGAAGTTTATGGCGACCTTTTTTTTAACGTGTAAAATTAATTGAACTAAAAAACTAGATTGCTACTTTTATCGATCTCCGGTCATTATTTTGATTTTTGTCTTTTTACTTTCACTTTTAATACTAGTTGCTATTTTCGAATGAATTATTATAATGCATAATACGTCCATTTTTTTCACGTAATAAAATTAAATGAATTACAATTTACAAAAAAATAAAAAATAATTTGAATATTCCAATGAAAATCATTGTTTAGTAATGATAATATTGTGAAGTGATTAATAAATATTATTAACTTATTAATTCTTTACATAATGTTTTATTACGTAAAGAATAAATTTTAATTTGTCTAAATTAAGTGAATAAATAGATTGTTCACTTTAAGTTTTTGAGATTAAATATGGCCTATAATTTGTATGATAAAAGTTCATCTAATTAAAATTTTCAAAAAAATATAAATGACAATTTAATAGACTGTTTCAATGAAAACAATTACTGCTTTTTTCCATGGTCTAAGCGGATCAATTAATTATTATTAGATGCCTGACTTTTTTGGCAATACTAAATTACATAAAAATTTAATATTAATTGTTCTTAAATAGATCACCTTGTTTGATTATTTACTTTAGGGTTCTGCAATTAAATGTTGGCTAGAATTTGTATATTAAAAATTTGTTTTCATTTTAAATATCTTTATTATAATCATTCATTTATTATAATCTGAATTTAATTTTTAAAATTACATATGCATATGGTTTAATTTGTCCTAAAATTTGCAAAAAAGGTTATTAGTGACTTCAATTTTAAGTAACGAAATAATTTTTTTTTAAGACATGAAGTAAAAATTATCCGAAAATTTCGATTAAATGAATTTTATAATCCTTTTTATGTTTTGAAATGATTTATTGATTGATTATTAATTGATTCTATTACAAATTAAATTTCCTGGCATAATTTCAAAAGATTAATAATAAATAAAAATAATAAAAAATGATGGTATAAATTTTTTTATTTTGTGAACCATTTTATTAATTTTTACCTGATTAATTTTGAATACAATATTGAATTACATTAAGATTAAATTTAAGACGTTTTAAATTAAGTAACATAAATTGATTATTCCCCCTCAGATTATGTAATTGAATATTAGCTATTAGATTCACAATAAAAGTTTTTTCCTTGAAATACCTCTATTACATTTATATCATTTTTATGATATTTGCGATCGTGTGACATAAGTATCTAAATTTAGTTTTAAAAATTAGATGTAAATTTAGTTTATTATTAAAAAAGTTCAACAATAAATGAAATTTTTATGAATTGAAGTGAAAATTTAAAGGAAATGCAGACTAAACGTTATTTCAATGTTTGAATGAAAATTATAGTTTAAAGCATTTCATATTATGGACAGATTAATTATGTATTCCCGAGTAAAAATGCTTCGACTTGGTTTCGACTTGGTTATGTCTTATGTTCGACTCCAAGACATCGATGTCTAGCTGCGTATCAAAACTGAGCCGAGACATACACCCTCGTCTTACTTTTATGGCCACGACAGTTGAAACGGTGTTTACTTGTCTCTAGTCGAGCCTTGTCTTGGCTAAGACGACGTTTACTTGTATCAAGTCAAGCCTTCTCTTGGCTGAGATTGTCGAACCTTTTTCGGCTCATAAATGAGATTAAAATTGATGGACGAAACATTTGCATTGATTAAATTAGTTATTTTGAATTGAAAAATTCAGAATCTGTGGTTCTCAACGAGTATAAACCTTAAAAATTGTCTTCAAACAAATAAAAATTGTAACTATATATTCAAAAAAATATAAAAGATGGTTTAATGATTAACAAATATTAGCTTTTATGACAGTCAGAATGGCCCTTTTTGTTAGGACAGGTATACACTCAAAGTCATAAACCGCTCCTGTTGGAGTGATAAAAATTCGATTTAAGAGATAAATTGATGTCTTCAAAACATAGAAACTTGTCTCCAAGACATAAATTGATGTCTGGCTCCGTCTCAAAACTAAGGCATGCTCAAGTTCTATTTTTGTTATGTTGTGAAATTAGTGTCTGAATTATGATTTCGAAATGATAGGAACATATATATTTTTTTCTGGAATAGTTTGATTCAAATGTTTAGAAAAATACAAATGAAAAACTATTTGAATGATTCGATGCAAATAACTCTTTAATGCTTTTTCATTTTATTAACAGATTAATTAATTATGGGCTCATTAATTCTTGACAATATTAAATTACACGAAGAATAAATTTTCATTTTCCTTTGGATATTGGATATAGGTCAGTGGTATAATAGGAGCTAATTTATATTTAATAGATGACTTTTAAAATGATAAAATTGGTTGAAAAGTTTATAATGTTGTGAAATAAGTATCTGAATTGAAAATTTAAAATTATATGTTAATTATCGGCTGATAATTTTTTTTTCACTATATGAAAGTACATAAAAATTGAAATTAAATTGTTTTAAATTAGGCAACCTAAACCGATTATTTAATTTCAGATTATGTAACTAAATATTAGCTAATACTTTTAGTATAGAAGTTTATTGTTTCTTGTAAACAATTCTATTATAATTATATGAATTTTTATTATGCTTGTGATGTTGGGAATTGAGAGTCTGAATTCTATTTTCAAATTTACATGTACATATATTTTAATATTTTTCAATTAGTTTAAAGGGAATTAATAAATTAGACGTATAAAAATGCTGCTTCAAATTTAAAGGACAATATATTGCAAACATTATTCGAATGTTTGAATGAAAATAATTGTTTAATGCTTCTTATTTTGTGAAATGATTAATTAATTCTCAACTGATTTGACTAAAATTTACGGTTTTTCGGTCGCTGAATCCGAATCCGACGTTGGTTTGACTCGGTCAGGTCGCATTTCGTTCCTTACGTCAAAAAAAAAAAAAGATAAAAGTTAGAACATTCATGGATACACCCAGAAGGCAAGGCGGTTATAGGTTTTCAGAGTCGCTGAGTGCAAATTTAAAGGTTATTTGACTTGGCAAGGTCGCATTCCATTCATAATCTTGAAAAAAAATGAATTCAAATACCGAAAACTATCCATGACACACCCTCACGCCAACCTGTAAGGCTGCGCGCCTTCGCTGGATTTTGTGCTACAAACCTGAAAAATATTTATGTATTAAAACACCCCTAGATTCGTCTCCGAAAAATCTCGATCCGGTTTCTTTTTTTGTGTAAACAATTTTTTAAACAAATACATTACTTTTTATAGTTCTGTAATTGTGAAACGAATTAAAGTTGAGTTATTGTTGAAAGTCAGTTTCCGATTTTTTTATTTTTATGTTTAAAATATTATAGTTTTAATATAGACTATGGAAATTTTTCATTTTTACTATTTTAGTATTCCCAATTACTCATCTGTTGAATTTCAAAATCAATAATTACTGAATTTCATTAAAATATGTAATTTAAATGTATTACTATTTAACATATTAATAAAATTTTGGATCGATTAAAATTTCTTTCGATATAATGCATTCCTTATTGTATTTTCCCCCCAAAAATTGAATTAAAAAAAAGGTTTGTTAAAAAAAGTTTGTTTATTTTTGTATTCTTTCCAAAAAAATGGCAATATTTTTTCAGCAAATTTTAAAGTGACTATAAAGTGATTCTTTAACACTTAATTTCAATGTAAATTATGGTGATGTTTTACATTCACTATGCTATCATTACAAATTAATAAAAGTGTATAAGCAATAAAGTCAATTAACAATGACGAAACTGTATTAACATATAGTTCTAAATTTTTAAAAAATAGTTTCGTGATTTTTTTTAAACCTTGTAATGTCGGTAAGTAGCAGACACTAAGCGGGTGACCTATTCATAATTAGTCTTGACTTTGAAAGCTAATAGTGCCGTACATAATATAGATAAAACAAAACATGATCATTTCAAAAACCTATTTATATTTTTTAAAGTTTATTGGTTAAAAAATTTGAATTTTCGATTTTTCAATAGTTCAATATTCGACTTAGAAGTTTCCAACCAATAATGGAATACTTCCATTTTCAGTTCAAACAATTTATTTTTAAGAAAACCAAAAAACAAGCATTTTGAACGTAATGGTTGAATCTTCAACCAAACTGATGATATTTCGAAACAGAAGATTATATTTTTAATGAAAAACAGAATTTCCAAGAAAACACATAAATTCTCCACAAAACAGTTGAATTTTGAACAAAAAGTCAATTTTTCACCAAGTATTTCATTTCTCAAATAAATCGTGCAATTCCTAACCAAATAGTTAAATTTTCCACTAAAATAGTTAAATTTTTTAGATGGTCACAAAACGTAGACATTTGACAAAAATGGAATAGTTAAATCTGTAGATACAAAATAATTTTTCAATAAAAAAAGAATGATTTTCGTGCCAAAGAAAGGAACTTTTAACCAAAAAAGATTAATTTTCTGCCGAAAATATTAATTTTGTGGATAATGCCAGAATTTTCAACCAACAAGGTGATTAGTGCCAAAAAGATTAATTTTCTGTCACAAAAGACAAAGATTTACAAAAATACAGTTTCCTAACAACTAGTTAAATTTTCAACTGAAGAAGAACAAAATTTCTGAACTAAAATGATAAACCATTAACAAAAAAAAATGAGTTTCAAACAAAGTACTTCCCCTTTAAGCCAACATAAGTATGTAGTAGAATTCGAGAAAGAATTTGTTTAAATACGCTGTAATTTCAAATTTGTGATTTTCAAAATTATTATATAAATGCAAATAACGGAAGAAAAAAATAGAAAAATATTTATTTCCCATTTATTGTAAAAAGAACATTTCTAAATTAATTAAGAGTGAACTTGCTCAATTGTGCTCATGTGAAATATAAATAAAAATATTATTATATGTATCTGTTTTTATTCTATAAAATGTTACATTATGAATCTTGAATTATTCTCAGTTTCATAATGAACATGAATATCACATTTTTCTTACTTTTGACACACGTAAATTCAAAGCTGCGACAACTGTAATTTTGTGATTGTTAATTCTGTTTCATTAAAGCTTCTTCGGCTTTAGGGAAAAACTCAGACTGGGATTGCTGATTTAGATGTTGTAAAATGAAGTATAATTTTTATTATTCTTGATTTCTTTAATATTTGTTACTTATTTTGCAGTGGATAATTTTTTTATTTCATAAATTTAATTTGTTTATTTTCACAGTTGATGTAAAGGCACTTTTGGGTTGAACTTACAAGAGGACCTTCAGGTCTGCTCTTGTTTTGTTTAAATTAATACTCTCCTCACCGGAATATACATACCAGAAGTTTTCTGAGAAAAATTAAGAAGATGCAATTTTGACCCATTTTCGAGAAAAATGCATTTTAAAATTGCGAACGGATGGTCATCGAGCCATTGTAAAAAGATTTCGATGCTTTGGTAGCTCCCCGGTATACCGCTTGGCTGATAGGCGCAAGGTTACACTGTCGATTTTCGCTACCCATAATTTAAAAAATATATATATTTAAATCAAAATGCTTGTTTATTTCATTTCAGATTAGCATTAGTTTGTTTATCGTATTTTTATTGTCACTCGTTTGAACGATTGTACATTTTATTAAAATTCTTTATACTTCAATAGTTTCTAGTCGGTTTGACTCGGTCAGGTCGCATTTCGTTCCTAACCTCGAACGAATAATTAAAGTTGGAACATTAATGGAAACACCCAAAAAGCAAAACGATTATATGTTTTCAGGGTTCCTTAGTTCAAATCTATAGGTCATTTGACTCAGCGAGGTCGCATTCCATTCAGAACTTAAAAAAAATTAAAACACTGACAACCATTACGAATAAATTAAATACCTGTATTATTTTTAATAATTCCACACTTTAGACATCAGGAGGTGTTGTCAGGGGGGGTGAACCCAAAGGCGAACCATCCTACACTGGAGTTTCTTCTATTGGAAGTTGGTACTGGCATGAACAGAATCTTAGTTGGTGTTGTATGTAAACCGCCCAATGCAACATATGGCAATGAATTTGAAACGGAGATTGCAATGCATGTTCCGAATTTTAATAATATTGTTTTTGCCGGAGATTTTAATACAAATCTGAATGCGAGCAGTAACCGCACCAACTACCTTACAGCTTTGATACACTCTTCTGGACTCTCTATTGTCCCCCATAATTCTATACACCACACTGATCGTACCAGTACACGTATTGATTTAATGATTGTTGACGAGCTGGAAAAACTTGATTCATACTCACAGCAGCCTATACCGTTCCTATCTAATCATGACCTTATAAACATCAATTACAAAATCCCGTGTCCAGAATTCACTGGTCTCATACAAACACAGACGCGTAATTTAGGTTCTATTGACGAATCTAAATTTCAGGATCAATTTATGGGCTATGACTGGGAGACTTTATTACGTGCTAAAGATATCAATACAAAATATGAAAAGCTGACGGCTAATCTTTTATCGGCTTTTGATCTATTCGCGCCATTGCATTCTCCTCAAAAGTATAAAAAACCTACACCTTGGATTACTCCTGAAATAAAACATCTTATGAAGGAGCGCGATAATAGGCGTAGACTATATATCATACCTCCCAAATTTGAATATCCTGATAGCAATTTTCCTCCAAATGATTTATTAAACACATTTACAGTTACTCATACCACCAGTTATCTATTTCTGCCTATTCTGAGTCCGCCTCTATCCACTTTTAATGACAATAATTTCTTTTTCTTAGATATTACCCCAGATGTGATCCTGGAAAAAATTATGGAAGTTAGTTCAAATGCCATAGGCTCTGATGGTATATCAATTAAAATGGTAAACCTTGCTCTCCCAATAATTTTTCCGATTCTCTTACATATTTACAATGCTTCTTTGCAAGTTGGAATATGTCCAGATATTTGGAAAAGGGCCATCATACGCCCGATTCCAAAAATTAGTTCCCCTGCATGTCCAAAGGATTTTCGCCCTATTTCCATCCTATGCGCACTATCTCAACCATTTGAAAAATAGTTGACAGTCAATCATATGAATATCTGGATTCTCAAAATTCAATTAATCCAATGCAATCCGGCTTTCAGGCGAAGCACAGTACTCTAACAGCAACGCTCAAAGTCACCAATGATTATAAAATGGAATTAGATAATAAACAGACCATGATTGTTTTATTATTCGATTTTTTCCAAGGAATTTAACTCTGTAAAAAACAAACTGCTCCTGCTTAAGTAGAGTTCCTCTGGGTTCCATTCTTGCTCCTCTCCTTTTTAACTTGTATACCTCGGATCTTGGCAGAGAGCTGAAACACTGTAAGTACCACAAGTATGTTGATGACTTCAAACTTTATCTTTCGGGTCCTGTTGCTTCTTTAACAGATCTTCTTGCTCTCGTACAGGAAGATATTCACAGGGTAGTGCATTGGGCCAGTACCAATCGGCTCTCACTCAATCCTTCTAAAACAAAGGCAGTACTGATTGGGTCATCCCCTTACCCAACTTCTGAAGCAATAATGACTCTCTCACCTCTACTGATCAGTGAGCGGATTGTAGATTGTGTTGAGGTTGTAAGAGATCTTGGATACATATTGAAAATAACCCTATCCTGGAAAGAGCAGGTAAACGACATCTCGAGGAAAACATGTCGAATTCTGCACCAGCTAAAAAGAAACAAAGAATCCTTGCCTGTTTCCACTCATAAAGGTTAGGTTGTAAAGCAGCTAAGGCTGAACCTCGGCCTTTTATGTCCACTCGCCTATCTCTTTCTGTAAGCTAATGTACATATCTCGTGGAACATAATAAAGATCTATTATTATTATTATTATTATTATATACTTCTGGTTACGAGCTTGATTTTGCCACACTTTGATTTTGGTTGCATAGCATATGATGACATAACAGATCAGCTTAATTCTAAGCTTGAGAGAGCACTTAATGCATGTATCCGTTTTATTTATTATTTACCTAAACATGTACATCTAACAACATATCGGAAAAACAGGGTTTCTGAATATAGCCAAGAGAAGACACTATTTCCTGGGTAATTTTTTATACAATCTCTTTCACACTGAAACACCACAATATATTTTTAATCTATTACGTTTTTTTGACAAAAATCTTTCTGCTCTTTCCAAACTTCGAGAGACAAAAAAAGTAATCATAGTTCCAAAGCACCGAACATGTAAATTACAACGGTCTTTCACAGTTAAGGGCGCCCGACAAATGGATCAAAATGCCCATATCAATTAGGGAAGCGCCTTCCTATTATTACTTCAAAAAAGCTTTTTATAAGTATCTGATCAATATTGACAATCCTACTCTAGAAATCACTCATTGGTAACTATAATATGCAATTCAGCGCCTCGATACCTTTAATACATATAACATCTAAACTTATATTTTATATAAATAAATGATATCCCTTGCTTAATAGGCTTGCAACCTGATATTTAATATTTTGTTGTAACTCTGCTTCCCTAATTCAGTATCAATTTTATTTAATCTCACACAATCACGGTAGAAAATTCGCTCTCGCATTTAGTACTATTATCCAATAAGTCTTTAAAATCTGATGTACTATACAATTATAATTTAAGTAATATTCTTCGACTAGAGACTGTATTCTAATTATTGCTGTTGTAATATTTCATGTATCCCCTGTTCCTTAGAGGGCTATTTAGCCCCAGGGACTTTTGCTAAATAAATAAATAAAATAAATAA